>NW_024064775.1:702459-742076 GCF_009727055.1 Benincasa hispida | reverse complement strand
TGTCAATTAACGATTTCTCCTCCTTTTCCTTTTTTTTTAAAAAATATCAACTGCCACTTGTCATTATCTTATTCGTCCACGGTCGTCACGTCACTGCCACATCATGTGCCACGCCATCGCCACGTCAGCAAAAAGTGACCGATTGGAGTGCCACGTCATCTACCATGTCAGCTACCACGTCATCAAAATTTACCGCTTTTGTGCCACGTCGGATGCCATGTCAACAAGGTGCCACGTGTCACTGCCCGTTGGATTTCCTCTCCAATCTTCTTTTGCTTATAACTTTCTCATTTGAACTCCGATTTAAGTGATTCAAATTGCGTTGGAATTGTCTTCTCGAGCTCTACAAGATAGTAACTCTGAAATACTGAAAATGTTAGTGCAAAAACTCTGAGTTTGTTATCATCAAAATACTTGGTTTGATTGAAGCTCTAAAGCTAACAACCAGAGGTGGTGATCTCTTTTGAGATTTCACCAAAGGTTCATGTTTTCTTCGGGATTCACTAGCAGTTCGTGTTTCTTTCTGTATTCACAATAGATGGTGATTCCCTTCAGGACTTCACTAGAGGTTTTTGTTTCCTTCGAGATTCATCAGAGGTTTGTGGGTACATCTAACCTACGATATAATGGGTTCAACTAACCATTAGTTAGTCATCCAATGGAAAGTAGAGGTTTACGCACGTCTCACTAAAGAGTGACATCTAGAGGACATAGATGCTTAGCCTAAAATGTACATCTCAAGTTTTGAATAAATTGGAGTTAATTATCTTAAATTGTTGGGTTTTAATTTCCTTTAGTTTTTGGATTTTAGAGCCAACTTAAAATAATTGAGGAGATAATTAATTTTATGTGGTTTTAAATTGATTTAAATATTTGGAGGAATCTAATTTGTATCAAATTGATGGATTTATGCCTTTAATTTTGGTTTTTGAAGCCTAAATTAAGGTAATTTGAGAAGTTAATTGATTTATTAATTTGATAGGATATTTGGAGATTTTGAAGGTATTGTAATAAATAATTTGATTTATCATTTTAAAATTTGAAAAAAAATTAATGAATTAGAATATTTGAAATTAAAGGAGAGTGAAAAGAGGCAGAAAATCGGAGAGAAAGACAGTAGTTCGGTTTTTCAGTTACAACTTCCACAAAATTTCCAATTGTCAATTTGAACCGTTGGATTATGCTAAAATTTGATCGGTCTGTTCGGGATTTATAGGGTCTCTTTTTGGATAGCTGGATCGTTGTTTAGATCTCTGGTTTATCCATAATCGCTGTTGAATATAATCTGTAAAACTGGAAAACCCCTTCTCTTTCATTCTCGCAAACCCTCCTCATGCAAGACCCTCATTACCAGCCGCTAGCCTAAACAATTTACGCCGTCCAACAGCAACGCTTGTTGCCTATCTATGGTTGTCACTGCCGCCACTGCTGCTATCGCCATTGTCATCGAGATTGATACTTTGGGTAAGTTATTTGGTGTTATATGAGTTTTCTTGGAAGATCTTGAATAACCATCAAAGTTGGTTTAAGTTTTGGCTTACCCATATTGTTTTTATGTTGAAATTGGGTTTTAAAGACTTTCAAGGTACTATTCGACAAGATTAAAATAGTTCGACATCCTTTTTTGTAAGGTTTGGGGTCTTTGTTGAGAATTTTTAGATACACACTAAGTGTCAGCTTAACTTTTGTTTTAATTATGATTTTTGTAGGTTGGATTAGAAAGTCTAAAACTACTGCCCATTAGAGTCAAAGGTTGATTTGGTGATATAGTTGTTTGATCATGTTGATTTTGAAGTTTCAAAGTGGTTTTGGATCAAACCACATGTTGGGTAAGTTTTTTGGAGGTGTTCGGGTTAAGTTATGATTGGAATTGTGCACTCAATGTTGGACTTAATTTTGGTTATGTTTTTGGATTTATTCAGGATTCAAAGTTTTGCGAAGTTAAATTGCTAGTCATTTGGACTTAATTCTAAGGTAAGTGATCTTACTACTAGAACTGCCTTCGTGTCGGGCGATAAAATTAAGGATAATTTTGAAGGTCTAAGACTATGTGAATCATGATGCTTGATTAGAAAGGAAATATGAACATATGTCTGTCCTGTTTGAAGTATGTGATAAGTATGAGCATGAAATTGTTTGATAAGATATTTTACAAGAATGTATGAGCATGAACTAGATTTTATTTGACATGTATGAGGACGTATAAGCTTTGTGTTATGATTCATGTGTGGGACTCTATTTTATGATGCATGACATTTATGGTAGTGATAGTTACCCTTACCCGTAATCATGTACCCACTAGAGGTTTGTGATCTCTTTCGAGATTTCACTGGAGGTTTGTGTTTCCTTCAGGATTCACCAGAGGTTAGTGACCTCCTTCAAAATTTTACAAGAGGTTAGTGATCTCCTTCAAGATTTCATTAGAGGTTTTTGTTTTCTACGGGATTCATTAAAGGTCAGTGTTTCCTTCGAGGTTCACCAGATGTTAATGATCTCCTTCGGAACTTCACCAAAAGTTAGTGATCTCATTCAGGATTTTACCAGAGATTTGTGGGAACATCTGACTGACAGTAGGTCGGGTTATTTACTGAGTATTTCATACTCATCCTTTCTTATGCTATGTTTTTAGGTAAGAGCAAGAATATACCGGCAAATGATAGAATAAATATGTGACCGTGTCATTGGGATCAAAGAGATGCTTTTACTCATGTTTTCATGTTTTAATATTTTAAATTCCAGTCTTGATGTTTTTTAACTTAGAGTTGCATTGTTTAAAAAGTTTATTCATAAAGCTACATGAAAATTATTTTGAACTTATATTTTGGAGGGTTCCAATCAAAACTTTCCAGTTATTTAGATTTTACAAAAACTATTTATTGAATAAACTTTTTTTTTATTTTAATTAAAATTTATGAGAGTCGTTTTGAGATTTATGCTTGCATGTAATAATGACCTAATATAAGTCCTAAGAAGTCGGGTCATTACAAATTAATATTATATAATAAATTTCATATTAATTATAATCTAATACTTACTCATTTTTATTTAATTAAGTTCGACATTAATAATTTAAATTTTAATTAATAACATAAGAAAATATATTTTAATAAGTGTTGTTTTTAAATATAGTAAAATGAACCAAAATATTTACAAATATAGTAACATGTTACTGCCTATGAGTAATAAACATTAATAGACACTGATAGACTACTATCGTCTGATGAATGTTTATCAGTGTCTATGATAGATGTCTATCAATGTCTATCAATGTCTATCACTGATAGACTATGATATTTTGTTATACTTGAAAATATTTTCAATAGTTTTACTATAACGACCTATCTTTCTAGGATAGTTACAAGACCTTACTACATACATGGATAAATCTTAAACGACTTTTTTCACAAAATTTAACTAAAACCAAAAGAATTTCATAAAATAAATTTTTAATATAAAAGAACACAAATTCATTGTTCGAGTACCCCCAACTCCAATTGAAAAATGAATTAAATGAGTAATTGAATAACAACAATCAAAGAATTTAAATATTTGACTCCTAAACTAAATCATGAAAATATGAGGAAAATATATGCGAAAGCGATATCAAGTCCCAAGGTTTAGTAAAAAATTCTTCTTGTCATTCGACGATTTGTTCTTACCTTTACCTGAAAAAAGGCAAAGATAAAAGAGTGAGTACAAGAATACTTAGTAAAGTGACCCACTACTAGGCCTACTAGATGTACATATTAGCCTTTCTATCGGTGTGCATCCCAAACATAGGCATAGGCATAAGCATAAGAGACGAACTCGAAGGCACGCTTTCATAGGCATTGATCCTGAAAGGTTACAATCATAAACATTGGTGGTGATCCCATAAGAACACCGAAACATACACAGGGGATGTACACAGTCGTATGTAGTGCTAACAATCATCATCAATCTAACATGCAGCATACGACGTCCAAATTCGTATCAAGTCATAACATATTACAATAATTTTAATAACATAACTCATGAGTTTCTAGAACAATCTCAACAGTCCATCCATAAGTCAATCATGGCAAAAGATTTCATCACAATAGAAACATGCTTTCAGTGTATTCACAATTTTAACATCAACTTGGGGTTCGAGGGTAAACCACTAGTAAACCACTTACCGAAGATTTAAGCCCTAATATAGTAATCAAGCTAAGCAATCTCCTTTTACCTTAGGTAAAATTTTTTAATTCTCCTCTAAACATAAATTAAAATTGATTTGGGTACTTTAGCTTAAGACAAACACAAAGTAATAGTCTCCAAAACTAATCCAATTAGTGGTAAGCAATTCAAAGCTTCAAAATCAGCACCACCCAAAAGCTAAACCCCCCAAAAGTTAACTTTTAATTTTGATGGACAGCAACATTAAACCTTCAAATCTCTCCTAAACCCAGGTACATCAAATAATTAAGCCAACACTTAGTGTTATCCAAAAGACCCTAAATCTTACCAAAATCCGGTCGGGAAAGGTCTCGAACCAAGTGGACAGCACCTCAGTTACTTCCGAAAACTCCAAATCAATCTTCAAACATCAAGAGCAAAAGAACTTAGACCAAAAACTTGTTGGACATTCAAGAACCAACATGAAAACTAAAATAATAGAAACTCACTCTAAACGGCAGATCTGCGACGATGGAGGTGAATGGTGGTTGGGCAATGGTCGTCAGCATCCATGAAGACTGGGCAACGGTCGGCTGGCTGTGCGATGGACGGTAGCAAGAGAGATCTGCGAGAGAACTGGCGGCGCGACAACTGTCTGCAGGACGACGACGGAGCTATACCCACGAACGCGGCGGATCGAAGAAGAGAGACTGAGAGATCGGGAAGACAGATTGACGGAACAGGGGCTAATTGGCGGCGAGACCACACTCGGCGTCAGCTGCTAGGCCACGGACCTTCGATGGCGAGTGCTGACCGGTGAGCTACGGGCGTTGGAGGACGACAGTTTCGTGTGGCCCAGAGCGGTGGCATGCAGCGCGTACTACCTGAAGAAGAAGATGAAGAACTGCGGGGGTTGCACACGTGAGGGAGAAGGGATACATTCTCTCTCTCTTTTTTTTAATATATATATATATTCAAAGCCGTAAATTGGTGGGACTTCAGTCCCCTCTCCAAATTCTAAATCATTTTAAATCTTTCAAATTTCAAAATTCAAAACCTTTTATAACATTAATTAATTATCTTTTCAAATTACCTTACTTTTGGCTTCAAAAATTAAAATTAAAAGAACATAAAATCTAATAAATTAAGATAATTAATTTGAATTCACTTAAAATTTCATGACGTTACATTTACCATTTAAAACAATTTTTCTAATATATATATTTAAAGTATTTTCTTTTAAAACTCCCACGTGTGTCATTCTTCCAATGCTCCACCTGTCTTTCTCTAGGTGAATCTAATTTGATGAATAAGTTGTCACGTCATCACTTTGGTATTTTTCTATTAAACTTGTTTCAATTATATCATTTTTTTTGTTTGAGCTTTGATTTGAGTTATTCAAATTGCATTATAATTATTATTTTGAGTTCTACGCAATGGACACTTTAAAATACTAAAATGGTTTGAGAATAGAAGTAAGTTTATTATCATAAAAAAATATTAATTAATTAACTAAAATTGATTAATTTGAGATTAAAGATCAAAAAGCCAACAACCTCCTCATTTTTTATGATGATAAACTACTCAAGAAAAATGAATTTTGGTCTATGATATTAGTATGAACTTAAAGCAAAATCAACAACACATAAATAATTTTAGTTAACTTGAAAACAATGAATATTCATCAATCACAATTCTCAATTCAATAATAACACTGATATTCAATATCAACATGCTTTCATTTTTCTTATTACCTCTTTCTCTTTAGGAATCAATCAAAAAAGAACAATTAAGAAAAATAAACAAAAAGGCATGAAAGTTTTTAAAAACATGACCACATAATTTTGCATTTCTTTTCCTATTATTATGCTTTATAAAAACAAGCAACATTGTAAATTCAAGAGGCATCACATAAGAAAAAGCTAATTTCTAGGGTAGGACAATCAATCATGGTAGTGACCAAGATGATTAATACATAATATTCAATCATAAAAATACTAAAGGGACGTTTTGGGCAAAGACTATCTAAGACTATAATAACCACCTCTTGGTACAGTAAATACTATTTTGTAATCACCGACTAGCTATAGTTAACACTATTTCAAAATCCCCTTTTATTACACTATTACAGTTTTTACTATTTTACATTCATCATTTTTTTATTATTTGCTACAATATTTACTATTTTCTTCTCAAACTAAAATAGTTTACACCTCAAACACATACTATTTTAACCCAAACTAAATAATCTATACCTCAAATACAAACTATTATAATCCAACCATAATAATCTATGATTAAAATAACTAACTCCTTGCCCCAAACGCCTCCTAATTTTATCCCTAAAGATCTAAAAGGTATTTTAGATGTAAATTAGTCATTCACACCTTATTATGATAATAGTGGTACAAAGACTAATATCAAGAATATTAGGAAGCATTAAGTTCTAGGGTAAGACACTCTATGAGAAAACATCATCGTGTTGGGATTTATGCCTTAAAGCCTCGTAATTATTTGACATAATAATTGATTACTTTAAATATGCAATAATTAGAGTTATTCATTAAGGGAAAATCCAAGTTTATTTCATGAGACTTGAACAGTATGTAGTGGACATACAGTTGGATTATGTTTCAAGTAATAACCTAAAGGGTCTATAGTATATGGATTAAGCTTAGGTGCCTTATCCTAGTAATACTATGGATACGACCCATTTTGTAAGTGTTACAAACGATATGATCCAAATTGTTCATGTGGAGACATGTAAGTGAAGGTACCCTATACAATGAGATTGTACGAGACCGGACCAAGAAATACTTAATCTCTCTTTATAACACCGTTGACTAAAGAGATTAATATTTCATAAGATAACCATGTAACTCGATCTCAATCCTGAGTGAGATATGACTTCTATCTATGAGAACTATCCTTTGATTTGTACGGGTGAGAGTGACCCAAGATGCCAACTCAATAAGCCAACCATTTTGAGGACATGTCCAAGTAGGGAGTTGAAAACATAGATGCACAAGATGAAATTCACTCCTTCCCACTTTTAGGGTAAGTAGACGAGTAGTTCTCTTAAGTGTTGATTTCGAATATTGAACAAAGGGTATATGCCCTCTCACTAGCTCGAGAGGGACTTGGTTGATGGTAGGACCATAAATAGATTATCCATTAGAAGGATCAGTGGTACTTAATGATAAGAGGTAATTATAGAGATAAAACGATATTTTGACCTAACTGTGATTATGAACAACTTGTGAAGAATATGAAGATATCGGACCCCGCAGCGGAAGCGTTGTGAATGTCTTGCATCGTGCAAATCGATTTTTACATAAACAAAATCAGAAAACTAAAACAAAATATACGTAGAACAAACATGTAAAATAACATGCTGTAGGGAAAGGATAGAACTATTCTTACCATTGTAGATTCCCAAGCTCCTAGAACGATCCTTTCGATGTTCCAACGAACAACTTCTCCAATGATCTTGAACACGAACATTTCCTCGAATAATCTTGAACATGACCACGAGAGTAACCTTGTTATTCAAAGATTCCAATAGAAGGATATGTGATATCCAACTATTGTGTCTTAGGTAAAAAAATTACACAATGAATGCTTTGTGGCTTAGGAAAAATTTTTGCATGGGTATAGAGGATTTATTTTGTGGCTTAGGTTAAAAAATTACACAATGAATGTTTGCAATTCTGTTGTGTTTTGTGTGTCTCCAAAAAGGCCATAAGGAAGATTTTATATAGAGAATGGTCAACCCCTTCTTCTAGTCTTTTATCAATTTTCCATTGTGCACAATTAATTAAATGACAATTATTTAATTAATTAGCACATTAATTAAATAACTATTTATAAATTTAACATAAATATATTTAATTATCATAAATATCATATGTATATGTGCAAAAACTCACCTCTCTATTAATTAATTCTTTATGAATTCAATTCACTATAATTAATTTTTTGAATCTTATTCAAATGTTTCCTTCCAATTTAATTTGAATTATAGATCATATCCATCAATTACATATTAATCATATTAATATACAATTTTCTCAAATTGATTTGAACAATTCAAATCATCACTCTTTAATATCCTTTAGTGAGCTAACAATGAGACCTAATGGACTTGTAAAGCAGAAGCTCCAACGATATGAGATTAATTGGCTAAACTCATTAACCAAGTTAATCAATATTCGTTAACTGTGGATACACTCAGCTAAAGACCCACAGCTACCCTCTTCTTACTACAAATATATTTGTGTGTCCACGGATATAGAATAATAACAGCAAACTAGTCCTTCACGAGTGTTTGTAACTCCAACTAGTTTAAATTACCGTTTTACCCTTGGGTTACCTCTGACTCCTTAAGTACAAGTGCTTCTCTAATTAACAACATGTTTATGGTCCAACCAATAAACAGAAACTCCTTCGAGCCAATGAGAGGGTAGGTCTTTTGCTCAATTCTCGGAGACACCACTTAAGGGAATACTCATCTACTTACCCTGAAGACAGGAAAGAGTCTATCTTGTATTATTATGTTCCCAGTTCCTCACTCAATTTTATCCCCAAAATGGTAGGAATATTGAGTCGGTGAACTGGCCACCCCCACTCATACAAATCAAAGGACAATCCCTCGTGAATAAGAGTTCATAATATACTCAGGATTAAAACTAAGTTGCCTAGGTCATCCTATTGAAATAGAAACCTAACTAGTTAACAATGCTACATCTAATGGTTACTATTTCGCAGTCCGATCTTATGCAAACTCATTGCATAGGATACCCCCACTCGTGTGTCATCTACACGAACGCGTTGAATCATTGCGTTTGTATAATTAGAAAATGGGTCGTATCCATAATGTTACCAAGATAAGGTACCCTGCCTTATCCCTATAATATAGATCCGTTAGGTTGTATCTTGAACATTGATCCTTGTATATCTCCACATACAATTCAAGACTCATAAGACAACCTTTGATGTTAGTTTATTGGAAATTAGAGTTTATGTATCCTATAAAGATCAAATCTTTAACTCCATACACCAGCTTATAGTCCCTCGTTCTCCTAAGATACTTTATGATGTTCTTAACTACAGTCTAGCAGCTTAACCCTGGATTGGATTGGTACCTACTGGCTATTCTCACTGTATAACAAATGTCTAGCCTAATGCAGAGCATAACATATATTAAGCTACTCACATCTGAGGCATAGGGAAACGTTTCATATCCTCAACTTCTTGAGGTGTCTTAGGACACTATTTCTTAGACAAGTAAACCCCGTGCCTGAAAGATAATAAACCTTTCTTAGAGTTTTGCATTGAATATCGATTCAACATTTTGCTAATATAAGTTGTTTGAGACAGAGCCAATGTTCTATTCTTGCAATCTCTAATAATTTGAATCTTAAGTACATATTGCACCTCTCTCAAATATTTCATTTGGAATTGGGCTTCCATCCATTCCTTAATGTTAGTAAGGTACCCTACATCATTCCCAATAAGTAGAATATCATCCACATAAAGTACTAAGAAAGCTACTTTATAGTTGATGATTTTCTTGTAAATACAAGATTCATCAACATTTTGATCAAAACCAAAGGATTTGATCGTTGTATCAAACCTAATATTCTAAGATCTGGATGCCTGTTTCAACCATAAATGGATCGATCCAACTTGTAAAGTTTTCTCCTGACCTAGGACTATGAACCTCCCAGGTCGAGACATAAAGATATTCTCTTTAAGATTGTCATTCAGAAAAGCTGTCTTGACATTCATTTTTCATATCTCATAGTCATAATATGTGGCTATGGACAAGAGAATTCTTATAGACTTAAGCATAACAATAGAAAAAAAGTTTCCTTATAATCAACCCCTTCCCTCTTGAAGGAACTCTGTTTACAGAGAATCTTTGAGTGGAAGCGGATCGTCCAAATCCCATTGTGATGAAACGCAGACATTTACAGTCATACAAGAACAAATTATGCATAAGTCTTAAACTACAGCATGCTTTCGAAATGAAAATAAAGGATCAAGAGACTATACCTTTGAAGAATCGTTCTTCAAGTAATCCCTCGATCTAACTCGTTCACGAACGCGTCGAACAAGTTGTGAACTCCCTTGAACAGCACGAAGTAAAAACTCGATCCTCGAACCAACAGGACAATACCACTTGGTGACTTTGGTATTCTCGGTGTGAGAATCTAGGAGTAGTGGTCTCTGGCTAATTTTGGTTAGAGGGGAAGTTTAGAGTTTGGAGGAGGAAGACATTGGAGTAGACGAACAACATTATCGTGTAAACAAACAAGTCTATCACATAGACAAGTCTCTCGATCGTGGTGATAATGAAGGTATTGTATAGTTTCTCAAGCAATCGTGTAGATACTCGATTGTTAATTGTGTCTGTACTTGGAATTATGAAATCAAATTTCATTTATCCGACTTTTTCCATGAAACCAAATAACTATCCACTAAGGGTGATTAGAGAGAAAAAGGATAATTATTAAATAATTAATAAATTATAAATAAATATGATAATTAACTTATCCTATTATATTTATAACCTATAGTTTTAATATTGCATCATATATAATATATAAACTATAGTTTTTTTTCTCTATTTTATAGCATTTAATATAAATCATATTTATATTAAATTTAATAACTATGAATCTAATTCATAGAAAATATATTTGAATCATATTCAAATATTTATTCCTCCAATTAAACAATAATATATAAAATACATTATATCAGTTATATCATATATAATTTAATTAATTTAATTATATCATATATAATCAAATCCTCTCTTATTAATTTGAACATTTCAAATTAACCAAAAAACTGATTCTCAACTTAAATCCATTGAGATACCAAGGGAACCTTATGGACCTGTAGCTTGAAGCTCCAATGGTATGTAAATAACTTATTGAACTTTTTAACCACATTATACACCATCCATTAACTGTCGGGCACTCCACTAAAGACCAACAGCTGCACTCTTCGCACTACAGATATATTTCTGTGTCCATTGGATATAACCAATCAACAATACGATGACCCATCGCAAATTGCTTGTAAGTCAGCTGGGCCAAATTACCGTTTTGCTCATGTAGTTACATCTAACTCCTTAAGTACCAATGATTTCTTTAATGAATAATAGATTATAGTCCCACTATGAACAAGCCCCTCTCGGGCCAAGAGAGGGTGTGGCGCTACATTATTCAAGACCCAGAATCAGTTTTTAAGGAAGCAATTTATCTACTTATCCCTACTTTGGGGAAGAAGTGAATTCCATCTTGTGTAGCTGAATTCCCAGTTCTCTAATCAGACGAATCCCCAAAATGGTAGGCTTGTTAAGTTGGCAATCTGGCCACTCTCACCCATGAAAATCAAAGAACTGTCCTCATAGGCAAGAGTTCACAACTCACTCAGGATTAAGTTCATGTTACCTATGGTCATCCTAGTGGAATGAAAGTCTCAATTATGAACGGCGTTATATAACAGGACTAAACATTTTGTGGTCCGGTCTTATACAAACTCCTTTGTATTGAATATCCCCGCTCGCATGTCTAATACACAAATGATCAAGATCAGATCATTTGTAGCACTTTACAAAATTTGTAACACCTACAAAGCGGGCCATACTCGTAGTGTCACCAGGATAAGGTACCCAACCTTATCCATATACTACAGACCATTTAGGTTATCACTTAAATACAATCCACTTATATGTCTCCACATACATGTTTAAGTTACAATGACAAGCATGAATCTTAGTTTATTGGTTTGTGGTTAATGCAACTAAAATATCATATATTTCATAGACAATGTGAATAAAATATCATATATTATAAATCACAAAATGTTTGTTCATACAAGTATTTTCAAACTACAGGACTCTACGAGATTTAGGGCATCAACCCCAACACCTCTGGGTATAATCCTTTGCTACAAGTCTAGCTTTGAAGGTTTATACTTTTCCCGCTACATCTCTCTTTCTTTTATACATCTATTTACACCTTATGGATTTGACCCCTTTAGGTGGATCTACAAGCTCCCATACTAAATTAAAATATACAAACTCCATTTCTAGGTCTACAGCATTGACCCATTGGTCCTTGTCTACGTCATTCATTGCCTGTTTATATGACAATAGATCCTTAACACCATCATCTAGTATGAAAACTTAAGTTTCAGTTAAACCCAAGTAACGGTCAAGTTGTATCACAACCCTTCCCCCCTCCCCCCTATTGCGTCAAGGTACTTTCAACGATTGAGAAGTACGAGACTAACCTAAAGTGTTGGCTTCTTCATTAACTCTTGATGAAGGACTAGCTGCATTAACAACCCTTGTTGATTCTTCAATAACTTCACTTAATACTATTTTGCTTCGTAGTTTATGATCTCCCATATGGTCTTCCTCTAAAAATATAGCATTTTTCAATACAAACACCTTATTTTCTTGAGGGTCATAGAACAGGCCACCTCTCATTTCCTTAGAGTGTGACCAAAAAATTGGCATAATCTTAAATGTGGTTCAAATTTCTTAGGATTTGTCACTAACACACGTGCAAGACAACCCTAGATTTTAAAGTAATGTAAACTCGATTTACGCCCCCTCCATAACTCGAAAGGTATTTCAAAAACACTATTCAAGAGAACATTGTTCAAGATGTGATACACCATTGAGCATAACTTATTATAGAACGAACCATATCTAACTTATCATAGAACGAACCATATCTAATAAGGTTCTATTTCTTCTCTCTGATACACCATTCTGCTTAGGTGTAACAGGTGCTAAAAGTTGGGATTGAATCCCATGTTCTATGATATAGTTCTAGAATTCTAAATCCATGTACTCTCCACCCCAATCGAGTCGAAGTGTTTTAATTGTTTTGCCTAATAGATTTTCAACTTCAACCTTATACTCTTTGAACCTTTCAAAAGCTCTAGACTTATGTTCCTTTAGGTATAAATAACCATACCTCGAATAATCATCTATGAAAGAAATGAAGTATTCGTACCCTCCTTTAGCCTTTACATTCATTGATCTACAAAGATCCCAATGTATGAGCTCTAAAGGCTCTTTGACTCTATAACCTTTTCCACTAAAAGTTCTTTTGGTCATTTTTCCTTCAAGACAGGATTCACATGGAGGTAATGAATCATCTTCTAACTTGTTTAGAAGTCCATTCTTTATCAATCTCCAGATCCTATCGAGATTTATGTGACCTAATCTCAAATGTCAAAGATATGTGTTATTGTTACTTAGAGAAATTATTCACCTTTTTGTTTGAGTATTTGTAGTTTTAAACATCTCATGATTTAAAAGTGCATTTGATTCAATTGGCCTTAACACATATAAGTTGTCTTCTAGTAGCTGAACAAATAGTCACACCATTTTTTATAATTAACACTTCATTAGAAGAAAAGGAACAGAGTACGATTGTTCAATTAAATAGGAAATAAAAACAAGGTTTCTCCTCATTTTGGGAAAAACGTTCAAGATTTCTAAAAAACAACTTAGCAACTCCGACTGAACGAGTCGAAATGGTGTCTCCCGTTCTAATCTTGAGCGTCATTTCACCCTCTTCGATTTGTTAGAAGAAACTAATACCCTATAAAGAATAACGAAACGTGATCAGTGGCTCTTGAATCAAATTCCAATCATCAAGGACATTTTCCACTAAACAAGTTTCCAAAACTAGTAAATCATATTTACCTTCCTTCTTTTTCTTCTTCTCAGCAAGGTACTTGAGGCAATTGTGTTTCTAGTGACCACCCACATTATAGTGGAAGCATTTGCCCTTGTCAACTACCTTGGCCTTACCCTTGCCTTTCCAACAATGGGATCCTTCCCCCTATCTCATTTTTTTTTCTAGATCTTCTATGAATAAGCAGACTTAGTTTCTGAGGATGAACCCTTGTGGAACTTTTTGAAATGGGCAACATTTGCCTCTCCTTCTACTAGTTCTTTACCTTTCATAAGGGACTAATAAGTTTGTAACTCATTAAGAAGGGTAGTCATGGTGTATTGTATTTTGTTCATAACTGCATTTCTACAGAATTGAAGGAAACTCTTCAAAAGAGATTCCAAAATAAAGAGCATTTGACTCTACTCGTCAATGACCACACTGTTCATTTCACTAACAATGAACTGGACCATCAGATCGAGTACATGTTCTCTCACTGACTGGCCTTCCTTCATGTGCGTATTATAAATGTACTTGAGGGCCTCGTGCTAGATCTGAATGTACGGTTGTCCAAAACATCTCCTGGAGGGACAACATGATCTAACATGCAGACATCATGGCCTCATACTTCTTGGTAAGAACATCAGGCAGACTTGCCAAGATGTAGACTCGAGCCTTGTCATTGGCCTTCGTCCAACAATCATAAGCATCCTTCAATCATTGGGATACATTGCGAACGGGGACTGGAGGACATTCCTCCGTCAAGACGAACCGCAGATCATCATTAACCAGAATCGTATTCAAGTTAGATTTCCACGTCGCATAGTTTTACCGGCTAATTTTTTGTTTTTAAGCAATGAAATGATTGTGGAAGACATGCTGAAACGAACAATAAACAATTGACCGTATTAGTTATATTTGTCTTAGCCCATTACTTAATTATCCAATCAATTTAGCAAAAACACATGTAATCGTAGAACCTTAATTAAATTATTTATTCTAGTTTTTGCAACGATACTTCAAAGGTTTAGAGCAACAGCCACCGAAGAGTGATCAACTACTCCTCCTATGAATTGAGACAATCTCAGCCACTCACTAATACCAGAATAACTCTTATTCCTATAATTTTTAGCTACTGTTGTTTCAGTCGAGGTTCATTAACTAGCTTAATTCATCCTGTAAGTGTAACCCCTCATTTTCGGATTCCAGAGGTACGCTTCAACAGGCTATCGAAAGAAAAGACAACTATTGAAGATTAACCTAAAAAACCTTATCCATTGCTGGAGTTTGTGTTGTTCCGATTTTAATGATTAAGACCTTCAAGGGATGGTCGCTTGAGGAAAACATGCAGGCGGACCATAGAAATCTCTTCGTGAAACCTAAGGGAGGAGACTATAGGATATATTAACATGTGCCCCTCTCCCACTTACTAAAGACACTTTCTCTATTCACCTTGTTATTAACCCATGCAAACACTTTTTGAAGGGAGGTCGTGCCTAGGGCAACACGAAGCCGAGCATGAATCTCACGGTGTGAACTCTTAGAATCGTGAGAGCTGAAATTTGATATATCACTATGCCAATTTCCTTCCACTAATGTATTATAATATTTTTAAGGATTTTTTATTATACTTAGCTAAAACCTGGCTAATGAATTTATCTAAGTCCTTTTAATTTGCTCAGTATAACATTTGTATTGAATGATTTAACAATATTTGATTTCATTTATTAAACTCTTTAATAAAATCAATCACTTATTGCATGCTTATAAAATATTTGCCCAATTCACCTTCCAAGTCGGTTTCCAGGTGGAGATGTTCCATTTTTGTCAGCTTAAATACCCCCTTCTAGACAGAACGTTCCTTAGACAAAGGTCTCTTACGGGCAATTATTATAAATGTATCTTTTGATTAAATTCATTTTAACACTATTAAAGCAAATTTAAAAGATGAACCTATTCCTAATCTCATTAGAAATTACATAAGTCTAGGTTGATGAATTTTAAACTATTTAAAATTAATTTGGACCTATGTTTGCATGTAACTTTTGATTATAGATTTTAATCTATCTCATTAAAACTATAACACTTATATTTTAATGCTTTATTAAAACCTATAAAATTTGCATCTAATGACATCAATTAAATACAATAATTATATTTATCTAAGTAATGTCATGCTCAATGCAAATTTCATTTTTATTTGATAAATAAAACATTTATATAAATCATACATGAAAAACAAGCATCACATATATCATTCCACTATTTATTATAACAATTTTAATATATAGCATGATGCATGGACATGCTTAGGGTAATCATATATCATTATAACATAACACTTACATCATGATGCATGAGCATGCTAATTTAATCATGCATCCATAAAATATAACCCTTATATTTAATTATGATGCATGTACATGTTTATCCTAAGGTGGGTAATTTTGAATCTATATGACATACAATATGTAATATGAATTCAAATATTAATCTAATATACATCCAATGCATAATTAAATTAATTTAAACAACAAAAATTGGATCAATTTTGGCACCCTAATACAAAATTATTAATTAAATTAATATAACTATTATATTAATTTTGTTAATTAATATTATTTAATAATTACGAAAACAAAACTAGGTGAAAAGAGGACTTCAACCGCTGTCTTCTCCCGTGCGTGCCACCAAGACTCCGTCAAACTTTGGAGTGTTGCAACACTGAGGAGCAGCATTACAACGCTACGAATCTGATGCACTGTGCCTCGTCTTTCAGCGTTGTCACAGCATCACGACTCTGAACAACAGAATGTTTCTATTCTGCTCATTTTCGTTTTCGAACTTGCCCCGAACACCTTAATTTCTTCCAATCTCTTCAGCAACTATTGCTCTTTCGATCGACACAGACTTATAGACTTGAAGCAAGAATTAAATTGCCCAAAAAATACAACAGGCCCTTATATTTTAATCATATTAAAAGTAATCCAAGTGTCAAAATTGAAAACATCTCTAGTACCAATTGAAGGGGTCAGATCCCGCAGCAAAAGCATTGTGAATGTCTTGCATCCCGCAAATCGATTTTTACATAAACGAAAACAGTAAACCAAAAATAGAATATACGTAGAGCAAACATGGAAATAGCATGTTGTAAGGAAAGGATAGAACCATTCTTACTATTGTAGATTCCCAAGCTTCTAAAATGATCCTCTCGATATTCCAACAAATGACTCCTCCAACGATCTTGAACACGAACGTTTCCTTGAACAATCTTGAACACGACCATGAGAGTAATCTTGTTATTCTCAGAGATTCCAATAGAAGGATAGGTGGTATCCAACTATTGGAAGAGAGTGAGGAGGAAAACTATCATTGAAGTCTAAATCATTTTGAGTTCCAGACAAAAACTAAGGTATGGAACAATTGTTTGATTATTGATCAATAACCACAACATGCTACCTTTTTAAAACTCAATATTAATAAAGGTCAATAGTAATATTTGTAACTTTCAAATGAATAGGGGTATTTTGAAACAAAGATCAAAGTTCAAGTGTACTTTTATAATTTAATTAAATTTATATTAAAAAATAAAATAGCTTAAAATAAGTTTCAGAGTGAAGGCTTATATTTGTAAATTTTGAATAGAGGTACTTTAAGAGCAAAGTTCATGTGTTTTTATATGTTAATCTATTTTAGATTAAAAATTTAAATAGCTAAAATTAGTTTTAGAATAAAAGCTTTCATAACTCAATTGGTTAGAGCACTTGATTAGTAAGCGGGAGGTCTTGAGTTCAACTTTCAATGAAAGCAATTTCAATTTTTCTCAACTTGCAAACTTACTCCATTTGATTTGATATGTTATAGCAAGTATAGATGGTTCATTTAATTTTTCGATAAAAGAAAGTTACACTTTCGGTCCTTTAAATTTAGTTTAGATTGCATATTACAACATTCTTAGCCCATCTATCAATTTTTCTGTCAATAATGCTAATGTAAATTTGATGTAAATTTTGTTTGTTTTATTTTATTTATTTGTTTATATATCTTTCCCTCTACTTTTCTTTATCGTTCTTATCCTTCCTCACATCAATGCTTGTCATCGGGTGTGGTCGACTACATCTTTTTTAAGTTTGTTCCCTTTGTCTTATTCATTTTCAGCTCATTGTTTCGCTTAAAAAAAAATAAGAAGAAGAAGAAACCTTAACTGTCAGAATAGAGAGGATTTCTTTTGTGAATTAGAAAAAAAAATTGAACAATGAATGCTTGCAATTCTATTGTATTCTGTGTGGCCCCAAAAGGGTCATAAGAAAGACTTTATGTAGAGAAGGGTCAACCCCTTCTCCTAGTCTTTTTCCAATTTTTCGTTGTGCACAATTAATTAAATAACATTTATTTAATTAATTAGTATGTTTAATTAAATAACACTTACTTAATTAATTAACACATTAATTAAATAATTATTTATATATTAAATCCAATTTAAAGTATTTATATTAAATTATCATAAATATTATATGTATATGTATGACACCTCTCTATTAATTAATTCTTTGTGAATCTAATTCACTTGAACTAATTATTTGAATCTTATTCAATGTTTATTTTCAATTTAATTTGAATTATAGATCATATCCATAATTAGTAACACATTAATCATATTAATATATAATTTCCATGAATTTATGTGAACAATTCAAATCATCCTTCTTTAATATCCTTTAGTGAGCTAACAAGAGGACCTGGTAGACCTGTAGATCAGAAGCTTCAACGATATGAGATTAATTGACTAAACTCGTTAACTAAGTTAATTAATACTCGTTAACTGTAGGTATATTCCATTAAAGACCCACGCTGCACTCTTCTCACTATAGATATATTTCTGCATTCACGGATATAAACCAATAACGGCAAGTTAGTCCTTTACGAGTATATGTAACTCCAACTATATCAAATTACCATTTTACCCTTGGATTACCTCTAACTTCTTAAGTACCAGTGCTCATCTAATGAAAAACTTGTTTATAGTCCAACTAATAAATAGAAAGCTCTTCTGACCAATGAGAGGGTAGGACTCTTTGTTCAAGTACCAGAGACACTACTTGGAACACTAATCTACTTACCCTAAAGACAGGAAGGAGTTGATACCATCTTATATTATTATGTTTCCAGCTCCCCACTCGGTCTTGTCCCCAAAATGGTAAGCATATTAAGTCAGCAAACTGGCCACCCTCACCCATACAAATCAAAGGACAATCCCTCGTGAACAGAAGTTCATAATATACTCAGAATTAAGACTAAGTTGCCTAGGTCATCCTATTGAAATAGGAACGTAACTACTTAGAGTATGTTCTATGGTACATGTCCTCCTGACTTTAATGCAAGTGAAAGATTGTTGGTGTTTATACCTTAAAATCTTGTAATTAATTTATCATTTTAAAAAAATTATTTAATTTAATTATTAAATATGTGATATTAAATTATCCACTATTGTAAAAAACCAAGGTTATTGATTGAAATCTTGAACAATATGTAGTTGATATAGGGATGGATCATGTTCAAGAAATAACCTAAAGATTGGTGTCTTATCCTAGTAAAACACTATGGATACCACCCCTTTTGTAATTGTTACAAAGAATCGATCCAAATCGTTCATGTGAAAACATTGAGTGATAGTATTCTATACAAAGAGTTTGTATAAGATTGGACCGCAAAATATTTAATTCATAAATCCGTTAATTGAAGAGATTAATATTTCAATCATATGTGATTCGATCTTAATTTTGAGTGAGTTATAAACTCCTGGCTCGTCATTTGATTTGCATGGATGAGAGTGACCCAAGTCATTGACTCAATATGCCTACTATTTTGAAACTTCACCAAATAGGGAGTTGAATACGTAATTTCACAAGATAAAATTCATTCCTTTTCATATAGAGAAAGTATATGGATAGTTCTTTTTTTAAGTACTGACATCAAGATTTGAATAATGGGGTTCCACTCTTTAGGAATTTTTTATGATTGAACTATAAACAAGTTGTTGAGTCAAATTTGAAACTAGAAAAACTAAAATTCAACCAACTACAAAGTATTAGGAAATTGGACTGAAAACGACCAATTAAACACTAGGACAAAAAATTGACACAAACTATAATTTAACTCTAAGCAAACGAAATTTAACTTCAATTGGGGTTTTGGTGACAGGGCGCGGAGGATTTGGCCATCTCCTCTCCAGTAGAGTGCCCAAAACTCGGAGCTTGAAGAAAAAAAAAAAAAAGAGAAAGTGGAGAGACAGGGGAACAAGTTCGCTCACATTTGCACTTTAAATCTCTACCGTCCCTAACCAAAGTTCCCCTTTTCTCCCTTTAATGCCTCTTCTTTTTCCCCTTCATAAAGAAGATGAAGAAGACATGTAAATAAGAGAATCTCTGTTCTACTGCGACCTCCAAATACCCATAATCCCAAAATAGAAAAAGCCCATTTGCTGCTGCTTCCTATCTCCCTCCATTTCCACTCGTAAGTCTCTCTCTTTCTCATTCTTTGTTCTGTGATAGGTTGCTTAATCTCTTTGATGCTTGCTTTTTAGAGCTTTCTCTCTTGTTTAGGCAGATGGGGTTTTAGGAAAATTGATTCTTGTGGCTGTTACTTCAGGGTTTTAGGGAAATTGGTTTGTTTCTCAGTGATGGACCAGAGATGGACTTTAGGGAAATTGATTCCCTTTTCCTGTTTGAGGGTTTTTTGGGTTCGTTCTTCAGTGTCAGGCCAGAAATGGGGTTTTTCTTTCTCTCCTTATAAGTTTCTTGATTGCCATGCTTTGTTGCTCTTGTTCTTGTTGATTCTTTGCTTAAACCCTTCCCAATCAGTGGAGCTTGACTCTGAAGATGGGGCCTCTCTTTTGGCGTTCAAATCATCGATTCAAGACCCTAATAAGAATTTGTCAAGCTGGGTTGGTTCTAACTGTTCAGATTGGACTGGAATTGTTTGTGAAAACAAGACTGGGAGAGTGGTTTCCATTGAACTGATTGATATGAACTTGTCTGGTCAAATTAACCCTGGATTCTGTAACCTCTCATTTCTTGAGCACCTGGTTTTGTCTCAGAACAACTTTTCTTGCTCCATACCGTCGTGCTTGGGCAATTTGATTCACCTTCGTTCTGTTGATTTGAGTTATAATCGGTTTCGAGGCGTTGTGCCTGAGACATTGATGAAGCTAGAGAACTTGGAGGAGCTTGTCTTGGTTGGGAACCAAGACTTGGGGGGTCCTATTCCTTCTTGGATTGGGAACTTCTCTGCAAAGCTACAGAAACTTGACCTGGGTTTTAACTCTTTTAGTGGTGAACTGCCTGGGAGTTTGTTGAATTCGACGTCTCTGAAGTATTTGGATCTTCAAAATAACTATTTGAAGGGAAATGTGTATGATTTTCATCAGCCTTTAGTTTCGCTCAATCTCATGTCGAATTGGTTTTCTGGAACTCTACCTTGTTTTTCAGCTTGCACTGACTCGCTCACAGTTCTGAATTTAGCTAACAATTCTATCTTTGGAGGAGTGCCCACGTGTATTGCGTCACTTCGTGCATTGGTTCAGTTGAACCTATCATCCAATCATTTAACATACAAGATGTCGCCTAGACTCTTGTTTTCGGAGCAGCTGCTTGTGTTGGACTTGAGTAACAATGATCTATATGGTCCTCTTCCGAGCAAGATCGTGGAGACGATAGAGAAATCAGGGCTTGTCCTGCTTGACTTGTCTCACAATCGATTTTCGGGTGGAATTCCATCAAAGATCACAGAACTGAGAAGTTTGCAGGCATTGTTCCTTTCACACAATCTCCTTGTAGGGGAAATTCCTGCAAGGATTGGGAATCTGACTTATCTCCAAGTCATTGATCTCTCATATAACTACTTATCGGGCTCGATTCCATTGAACATTGTCGGATGCTTTCAACTACTTGCTTTGATACTTAACAACAATAATCTTTCTGGTGAGATTCAACCTGAGCTTGATGCATTGGATAGTTTGAAGATATTAGACATTAGCAACAACATGATTTCTGGTGAAGTCCCACTGACTCTGGCAGGATGTAAATCATTGGAGATCGTTGATTTTAGCTCCAACAATCTCTCGGGAAATTTGAACGATGCTATAACAAAATGGTCGAACCTGAGATATCTCTCCCTCGCTCGCAATAAATTCATAGGTAATCTTCCCAGTTGGTTGTTTGCATTTGAAGTAATTCAGCTGATGGACTTCTCAAGCAACAAATTCTCTGGCTCCATACCCGACGTCAACTTTAACATTAGCTCGAATTTTAACAGTGGTGACATTAGTAGGCCATCAAAAGAACCATTCGCAGCGAAGAAAGTGGTGAATTTTAAAGTTTCTACCGTTGTAGATATTGGCAGTGAATTACAATTCAACTATGATCTGTCTTCAGCTGTTGGAATCGATTTGTCGAATAATTTGCTACATGGGTCGATCCCTGAAGGTTTATTTTCACTCGAGGGTCTGCAATACTTGAACTTATCATATAACTCTCTTGAAGGTCAGGTTCCTGGGCTAGAGAAAATGCAGAGTGTAAGAGCCTTGGATTTGTCCCACAATTATCTGTCTGGTGAGATCCCAGGAAATATATCCATCCTTGAGGATTTAACTCTTCTCGATCTGTCGTATAACTGCTTCTCGGGTTTGGTTTCGGAGAAGCAGGGATTTGGGCGGTTTCCAGGTGCATTTGCTGGGAATCCAGACCTGTGTGTGGAGTCTTCGGGCGAAGGGTGTCGCTCCAGCGGTATTCCAACTGTTCCGGGGAAGATATCAGATGGCGAAACAGAGGGGCCGATATCGGTCTGGGTTTTTTGTTTGAGTGCATTTGTAAGTTTCTACTTTGGTACCGTTTCTCTTTTGTGTTCTGGTAGAGCAAGAAACTACTTTCTCCACACAAAAGCTTGATGAAGTTAGGAGTGAGTTTTGCAATATTGCTCTCTTGTATATTCCTTTTACCTCTTGAAGCTTTTTTTTCTCCCTCTTTTTAATAGAAGGAAGAGAAATCTTCCAATGAGACAAGAACTCTGAGCATTGTAACCTTTGACATATTTCAGAGTTAGTACTTTCCTAGATTAATGAAACATATTGTGTATCATGTTTATTTTTCCTGTCTTGAGATAATTTTTCTCTCTCTAAAAGAAGTAATAGTTCATCTGTTTTTTTCTTGCTTTTGTTTTTTAATATTGAATATGCAACCACACTTTAAAGAAATCTCGAAATTTTGAAGGGTTCGGATTTTTTATCGCCGAAAATTTCGTTTTCCCCCAATTTAGACAAAATTTTGAGATTTTCAAAATTTCAAGAAAATTTCGAGAATATTTCGATTCTATCTATTTCGATGAGATTTCGAGATTTCTAGAAATTTTGACATTTTGAGAAAATTTTGTTTTTTTTTAGAATTAATTACGTTAGCCCAATTCAAGTTTTCTAATTTTATAGTTCTGATTATACCCAATTTTATGGTTTCACACTCCAATGTCCTTTTCGATAAGGGATTAAATCTTTTTATGTGCTACGTTTTCTAATTTCTAACTTTTGTAAATTTGTAGCTTTATTTTCGATCTAAAATTTTCATTTCTAAATGAAATTGAATTTGAAAAAACCACCAAAAATAGCTTATATTTATTTTAACCTCATTCAATTTTTTTCATTAAATTTCACACCATTTCACTCCAAAATTGAATTGATATAAGTTCTTTTTTCTTTTACCATTTAAAATTTTCATAATTTTCACATCATTTTACCTCAAAATATTTCAAACTTTATATTTTTTTAGTTTTTCATTTCTTTTTTAAATTTATGCTATAGCATCAACATTTACACATATATTTACAATAAACATTTAAATGCTTTCTTACTTTATATAAATTGTGATTGAAAAAGGTCAATTATAGTCTAATTAAACCACAATGAAAGTTTCATTAACTAGTTATAATAATTTTCATTCCATAATTTTTCTCGAAATTTCTATCGATATCGATATTTTCATCAACATTGATATTTTGAACCTTATAAGCAACTTCATAGGTCCCGTTTTCTAATCATTTCATTTTTTGTTTTTGAAAATTAAGTTTATTTTCTCCTCATTTCTTACAATGATTTATAAATTCTAAAAACAAAAACAAGTTTTTAAAAGCTATATATATTTTTTTTATAAAAAAAATGACTTGTTTTTTTAAACTATTGGTAAAAAGTAGATAATAAAGAAAAAAAAATTGGAGGTGGAAGTAGTGTATATAGACTTAACTTTAAAATACAAAAACAAAAAACAAAAAACCAAATACTTAAGAAATGGGCTCATAGATTTTAAAAACTTGTTTTTATTTTTGGAATTTAGCTAAGAATTCGACCATTGTACTTAAGAAAGATGCAAAACATTGTAAGAAATGAGGAGGAAATAAACTTGATTTTTCAAAAACCAAAAATAAAAAACGAAATAGTTATCAAATGAAGCCTTAATTATTGAATTACAAAGTGGAACGTGGAACCAAACATTCTTTTTCGTACATAATAATAATAATAATAATAATAATAATAATAATAATAATAATACAAAAAGACACATATAAGGGAAGTTTCTCATGGTTTTGAATTTTACTAAAATGGTATTCCTTTCAAAATTTACACAAGAAAAGTTTCTCTAAAAATTTGAAAATTGTTTCTCTCAAATGAAAGTAAGAAGGGACAAGAAGTTTTGGAGAAAACAAGGTATATTTGATATATACAACACAATATATTTGTTATATATTTGAATTTTATAGAAAAAAAACTAGGATACATTTGATAAGTGCTTGAACAAAACAATTATATTTACATTTTTCAATATACTTGTAAACTCACCAAAAAATAAACCATGGTGTATGTGATCTATATTAATATACCAGTTTATTTGACATATACTTGAGATCCCAATGGAGATGTGATTGATTCTCATTTAAAAATATGAAATGAAAATAAATAAAATCTCTTAAAATGAAAGAAAAATTAATTTGAAATATTTTGTATAGAATGAATATCAACCGAAATTAATAAATAACACAATAAGTCAAAATTCGAAAATGATGTTTACATAGAAAGAAATAAAATTTTCAATATTTTTGAAATAATAGTGAAAATATTAAATTGGTCCAAATTAAAGCTAAAAGTTCTTAACAAAATATTTTAAAATCTAGGACATTTATAAAATATATGGAATAGAAAGGATTTTTCATGGAAAAATCTCGGTTTCTTATAACCTCCAAATGAAACCCTTTGACCTTCTTAAAACATTTCAAGAGTCGGAACCTTCATACTCTGCACTTGAGTTCATTAATCCCAATTTGGGACTAAGTTCAAGAATATAGTGAATTTTTAAAATAATGACAAAAATGGGGTATATGGGAAAGTATTTTTAAAAATAGATGGGAGCGGAAAGTATTGACAAAAATAGGGTAGTTTTGATGGAGAAGGGAAATCGTGTACCTGGTACACGATTAGGCTTTAATCAAGTTAGCACCACGTCAACACAGTTTGTGGACTGGTCAAGCACGTACTTGTGGATTGGGTCCACGATTTCCACGATTACTTTTTCTTTTCTTTTTTAATCAATTTAACTATTTATTTTCTAGTATTTAAGTAATAAATTTCTTCATTACTAAACTTAATTATATATTTAATTTTCAATGAAAACTTAATTATTCTGTATTCATATTAAAAAAAATTGTGACTTCAGTAAGTAGTACATCTCTCTACAAATAAATAAATAAATAAAGATCTCTTGATACTAAAGAAGATTTATAATTAGTTCATTAACTTGAAAATAGAAATTTACATGAAATTTAAAGATGACCCCCTGACCCTTACCCCACATGGGGTTGTCTTCGTGTGCCTATAAATTAGCTTCGTCATGTTGTCGTTATCGTCTACAACGAATATGTCTTCGATCAGTGTCAGCAACATTGAGTCGTCTTATTGTTGAATAGTAGTTTCTATGTTGACCATGTTTGGTCACATATTGAACCCAACTCTAGTAAATCGTGTTGTACTGAATATTGTTGTACTTCTTTAATAAAATTATTTTGTACGATGAAAAAAATAATATTAAACAATATTCATATCATATATTTAGGAAATGTTTGATTTTAAATCTCTTACCATGTAGTAATAGTAAGCGCCGTTAGGTGTGATAAATTGTCCCATGATTGAATCATACTAGGAACCGTCGTCTGATACAGCTGGTCTATTTTTTATTTCTCCCTGTGCACAACAATCATGTCGTGCATGCCAGTAGAATATATATTCAGCATGAATTCGACGCCAGTTTTGATCGTGCTTACCTCTCAAATCAATCTGGAGTAGCGCTGGAAGTGTATAGCACAACGAAGGCACCGTTTGTCGCAGACCGAATTGTCTCAACACATGATCTGAATGATGCCATTCTATTATATGGAAGCATATAAGAGGGCTAATGGTCAATCAGATGTCTTGACCATCACGACGGTAATCAGGTAGTGATGACCAAATATCTTGCGTGTATGACGTTCACTTAATCTGACAAAAAACGAAAAAAAAAAAGAATATGATTATATACCCAACTAATCTCACCAAATGTTTTAAATATTCATTTATATATACATTTGTTACCTGATTGTGCATCAGTCTGTCAAATATTTTTCGGTATACTAGCAACATATTTGTTGAGTGTTTAGAGGCAGTTAATACACCACTCGATCTAAAATTATAAAAAAAATAATTAATTTATATTCTTACATAAAATTATAACAACATAAATATATAAATGAAATAATACCTGGTACTAGGTGGACGATGACTTGGGGCCTGTAACTGAACTTGTGATGCTATAATTTGAAATCTATTATAAGCCCATACTTGTAGTAGTATCAGTGACCCTGCTATTTTCAATGTTTGCGCATTGGTAGCCTGACAAAGTTCTCTATAAAGTCATGCAAGACAGGCACCACCCCACGAGTATGTACCAATATCCTTGAAATCAGACAGTAGAAGGAAAAACATAAGATGTACTAGATTGTTCGACTTGTTAGTAAATAAAAATCCTCCAATAAGCTGCATAATGTATGCTCGTGCATACCTATGTACGCGGATGTCATCGACATCGGGAGGTAATTCTGGAAACTGGGACATCAACCACGGGATACTCAATCTCAAGCCTTTTAGATCATTTGGTATAATGCCCAAGAGCTCATCACAAACAGTTTTCCAATTATATTGTAATGAATCTGTCAAAGGTTCTCCATCTACTCGTAACCCAAACTGAATGGCAACATCCTGCAACGTAATTGTACATTTCCCACAAGGCTAGTGAAATGTGTGAGTTTCTGGTCTCTAATGCTCAAGTAAAGTAGTAATGAGGTGCCAATCAAGTAAGATAAATTCAATCTGTGCAGCCCCAAGAAAACTAGCCTACTCAACATAGGGAATAGTACGTGGATCAAATGGGATAGTATATTGTGCAGATGCCTCCCTTCTCCAACAACTCAAAACTACAATAGAAGAACTATCTCATATTGATTGTGAACGATGAGTATTTTGTTAATATATTGTAGAGGATTAGAAGGACTGGGTTCCATTACCTAAGAATTTCAAATTACATTAGATAACAAAATCCATTACATAACAAAATTTTATTACATAAAAAATATAATTACATTATAAACACAAGTATATAAAAAATACAATTACATAAAAAAAAAATACAATTACATTAAAAAAATAAGTACATAAAAAAACACAATTACATAAAAAATACAATTACAATTACATAAAAAACTCAATGGCCCAAAGAGGAAGCACCTAATGTATATTATGGACAAGTACGCTTGTTATGTCCTTCTTCCTTGCAAATTGTACCTTGAACTTTTTGGTTTGCCTCTCTCCAATCCATTTCATTATGAATGCACGTACCTATTGGCCGACCTTGTTCTCTTAATAAGTCTGCATTCAAACGAACTTCTATAAATGATAATCCTGGCCAATAATTTGGGTGTTGTATTGGATGGAACCGACTTTCATAACATCACTTGAAATTGGACAACTTGTAGCATTCATCACTAGAAGGTATGTATGTCAAATGTATGTAATTACAAACTGCAATTATATGAGAGCATGAAATCTTGAATGACTACCACTTGTTACAAGAACAAGTTCCTTCTTTCAAACTCAAAACTTGTGTATGTTGTCCTTTATAGGGAGAAATCATACTTATGCTAGTTTTTACTTCAGAAGTTTGAGTTTCCCTGTCAATAGATGTCACTATGTGTGTAGATGCTCGTTTTCCCCACCTCTTAAGCTTTCTCACAGCATATTTTGTGTACATGTCCCCATGGTCGAATGCTCCACTAATCTCTTGTCTTCCACATTCAAAATACAATATTGTGCGATAGAATGTTAGCCTAACCAAAGAAGTAATTGGCAACATTCTAGGACCTTTAAAAAACCATTCATACATTCAGTTGCATTACTTGTCATCCACCCATAGCGGTACCCACCGTCATGTGATTGGGTCCATTTTTCCAAGCCAATATCAAAAAAATATTCAAGGCATTCAAGGTTCAATTGTTTCAACTCTTTCATGCACCTAATGAATTTGCGCCTTTGGTGTTGATTTTCTACCTTAAACCTCGAATCTTTTAGTTGCTTTGATTTATATTTCGTATTGAAATTACTAGCAATATGGCGAAGACAATATCGATTGCAGCAAGAATGCCCTTATGTCTATCAGAAATCAAGCAAATACCATCTCGTTGGGTAACATATTCACGCAATGCCCACAAAAACCATGACCAACTGGACAAATTTTACCTTCAACAATAGCAAAAGCAAGGAGAAATATATGCCCGTTTGCATCAATAAGGCAGTCAATAATTTTCCCTTATACTTTACGTAAAGATGAGTTCTATCGATCTGGATTAATGGTCTACAATATTTGAACCTCTCTTGCAGGACCAAAGGACCAGAAAACTCAACCCAAAATAGTCGTACCTGGCACATTAGACGGAAGGAAATACCAATCCGATCATGTTCCTGGATTGTAATGAACAAGAGCACTCAACCAATACGGAAGCTCTGAATATGATTTCTCCCAATCACCAAACACAGCAATCAATGCTTTTATCTTGGCTTACCACACTCGTCTATAATTAACATTATAGCCATATTGTTTTTTAATTGCTTCTTGGAGTAGGGCCATGATACCTAGGATCAGCTCTAACCAAATTTTGAATTTCGATACTCATAAAATTTGAATCAAGCTGTGAATGATCCTGTGTCAATTCTGAATACAAACATGAGTGTTCCCCTTCAAGTTTGGTGATTTCAAACATCCCATGAGTTTTACACCGACATGCCTGTAACCTTCAATCACAACCATCCATCCACTATTTGCATCTCACATACCAAATATTTTGACTTGATTCCACTACAATAATCTCATAGTGTTCTGTCAAGCAGTATTTTTTTCACAGCAAGTTGTAAATCTTCTTTAGTATTAAATAACATTCCATTCTGTATTAAATTAGAATTATCTACACATATACTTCTTTCCTCCAATGTTGACCCTCGTTCACATGTTGAATTAGTAATTTCCCAATCTATTTGGGTGAAAATATCTAACGGTACCAACGCAAGATCATGCTCCTCACTTCTATCTTTTCCAAATAATTCATCAAGTTTAACGTCAATATCACTATCTCCGTCATTTCCAGGTTCAAGAATAACTAAATCTTCAGAACGCATCGACATATTTATTCAAACTTTTTGAACGGTTATAGTTGACGAAAAATATGTTAATACGAGAAAAAAAATTATTTCTTCTTTTTAAAGAAATCCAAATATTTTCTTAAATCAACTCAACAAATAGCCCAACAAAATCTATAAAGTATACAATACAAAAATTCAACAGTACAATTACAGTCAACCCAAATCTAATACATTTAAATCAGCCTAAATATATAAATCAACCCAGTATACAAATATACAAAAAATCATAAAAAATCATATAAATAAATCTATAAATCAACCCAAATAAACAAATCTATAAAAGCCCAAGTATACAAATTCATATATTAGAAAAAAAATAAAGATTGGAGACGGAAGATGATAGATCGGCAACAAAGATTGGAGACGGCAGATGGTAGATCGGCAACAAAGATTGGAGACGGCAGATGGTAGATTGGCTCACGGTGGCAACAGTAACAAGAACGGAGACAGCGGACAGTAGCGGAGTTAGCGGACGGCGACAGAGTTGACGACCGACAGTAGTGAGGAGGAAGAAAATGAGAAATGTTTCAGATGGGAGGAAGAAGAGGAAGGGCCACTGGTGGTTTAAAGGACTACTAAGTCGTGTACTCGGTACACGACTTAGGGTAATCGTGGACCCCGTCCACGATTACCTGGTCAATGTTGCATGACTGTCCATGTGGCAGTCTACGCGTGCCAGGTCACAGGTAGTCGTGTACCGTGTACACGATTTAGTGGTAATCGTGTACGGGGTATATGATTAAAACACCTATTTTTGTAAATATTTTCTACCCAACCCTATTTTTGTTAATAATTATTAAAATAACATTATTTTAAAAAAAAATTCGGCAATTTGAGTCTGACTTGACTTGATTTATTGTTACTTAAGTTTAACTTATGTATGGGGTAAGTGTTGCTCGAGTGCATTTAATGTAATTTCATTTGTTGGAATCAAGAATGTGTGATAGTTGCTTCATTCATATCACATTGATACTTCTAAGAGGTGTTTGTTTCAAGGGTTGGGATTGAATGAGTTAAACATCCTAAGCCTAACCCTTATTTAGGGCATGGATTTAAGAAGTCTTGACTTCTTACATCCTTTTTCCATGTGTATGAATAGTAAACACTATTCAAATCCATGGGTTACCAATTCCCTTTTCTTTTTATAATTTAATCTAGGAAGTACATCGGTCAACATCTGGACATCACCTTTGGCGACCATCGCTAGCCAAATCCACTGGCCACCCGGACACCACCTTCAAAATTTTAGAGACTAAATTTATTATTTAACCTAAATAAGGTGCAAATTACACAATTGATATTATTTTAAAGTAATTTAACACAGTAAAATCTGTAAAACTAATTTATTTTATTTTATTTTTTTAAAAAAAGTAACATTCAATAATGTTAACAGACGTTGCGTTAAATATGATTGAAATAATTATTGAAGCTTAGAAGTTTAAATTCATGAAATTCAAACTATAGGAAGATATAATTTTGGGCTTACAAGACAAACATCAAAAGGTTTTATTTGAAAAATTAGAAAAATATTTCAAAATCGTAAAAATAGAAAAACGATTTTTAAAATTAGGAAAAAAAAAACTAATTGACAAATGTCCAAACTACCTCTACATACTAAAATTGATAAAACCAAACATAAAAAACTAAAACAAATCTAGAAAAGCACAAATACATTGTATTATTACATAAATACACTGTACTATTGCATTATATTTAAATCGAACATCGTCAAGCACCACTTGCTTGATAGCAACTAAAATTCCCATCAAACTCCAAAACAATCCTTAATTTGCTTGAAGCTAACCATATAACAGAAAACCAAAACTTTAACAAAAACCCACAAAACAACCTCGATACTCATCTAAAGATTATTGACCGATTCCTCTTACGACCACACGACGACAATGGCAATGGTATCTGGTAAATAAAGGAGAAAAAGATATCAAGAAAAAACGAGGAGAGAATGAATGAGAGAGGAAGATCCATGACACTTATCGATACTACGAAAGGCGGCCGAAATGCCTCGAGGTAGACTGCAATCGAGTAAAGTGGCATAGACGATGGTGTTGCTCCTCACGCGAAAGAGGAAGCTCGTAAAGGAAGAGTGGGCAACTTTGTGTGGTACCTATTTGATAGTATGAGGTTCCATCTCAAAACGAATTGGCAATGAGAGGAGTGGCTCATCTATCTTATTTGGAGTGTGAAGTCCATTGATTTTTTTAATATGGGATTCTCTACATGCCCCCATCAAGATGGTGCCTCTTTTGGGTTCACCATTCTTGATCGGATCACAATTCTTTTTATTGGACCAAATACCCGTTTGGGCTTTATGGGATCTGATACCATATTTGATAGTATGAGGTTCTTAAAACCAATTAGCAATGGGAAGAGTAGCTCATCTATCTTATTTGAAGTGTGAGCGTCTTTTGATTTTTCTAATGTGGGATTCTCAACAATACCGTAGAAACTTAGGTTTCTTTGTTTGTCTTTATTTTTCCTTTTTAATGTTACTTTAACCTACAAAAAATTAGTTACATGTATGTATATATATATATATATTGGGGGCGGCTTTGTGGGGTGCTAGGTTGTCTTGGGCATGCTCGTATAAGGTATGTTCGCCCATGGCCGCATGTCTAAATCATCCTCAACATCCTATATTTAAGTCTTGTAATTAACTTAGCAAGTTCTTTTTGATTTCATGTCATTTTTCATGCGCATGAACGCTTGCTACTTTTGATATGCAAGCTAAGAATGTTGGAGATTGCTTAGAATGCATTATAAGGAAAACCCACTAGTCAAATCTCCGACTAATGTATTGATGTATTCTTTGCAATTAAAGCTTTCTTGCAACTGCCAGTCTTCAATGCATTCTTTAATGATGCTTTTAATGTTTTTTTCTATCTCATGATCTATGGAAAAATTTTCTCTCGAACCATGAGTGAAGGCTACATCATCCACTGATGTTATATGCGACTTTCGATTTTTACACAACTAACTTGCTCGTCGGACTAGAGCAAGTGCCATACAATCGACCATCCTGTAATTGAAAGTTTACGATTGTGACAAATGGTATCAGAGCTTAGTTAGCTCCTTGGCTAGTAAAGATTGCAGCCATATCTGCAACGAAGCAATTGTCAAAGTCGTAGTCTGAGCGACTTATTGAGATTGACGAGCAATTTTTGCATCCGAGGGAATTATCGATGAAGTGAGATATATTCAAACCCACCTTGATGAGTTAGAAGAAAGGGTTGAAGAAATTAAGGCACGGAATGTCTGAATAGATGGGCTACCAATACAAGAAATGACATTGAGGTTTAATTCCTTGGAACATAAACATACATGACCTAGTAGTTCTGAAAGTGGGGATAACTCTACGAGCTCTGTCGCACACATAGAGGAGTGTGTCAAAGAGCTTGATAGTTCACAAAAGTCCATGCTAAAGTTGTTCAATGACTTGACTGACGACTTTAGAACAACAATAGATGCCATCAAAATTGAGATGGCCGAGATGAAGATACAAGTGAATTTGACAATGTGGGCGATAGGGAACCAAACCCCAAACTAGACATGCATTGTGTCAAGAAAGTTTAAGATCTCGGGACTCAAAAGTTTTCAACGGGAACTGTGATGCCAAAGAACTTGAGAATTTCATCTTTCACATGGAACAATATTTCAAAGGAAGTGGAACTGTCACCGAGGAAAAAAAGGTGACATTGGCCTCTATATATCTATTTGATGATGCAAGGTTATGGTGGAGGTCCAAAATGAACAACATTCAGAATGGTCTATTCACCATCAATAAATGGGAAGATCTCAAGAAAGAACTAAAGGCTCAATTCTTCCCAGAGAATGTCGAGTTTATTACAAGAAAGAAACTATGAGAACTTAAACATACAAGGACTATCAGGGAGTACGTGAAAGAGTTTTTGACTGTTATGTTAGACATCAAGGACATGCCCGAGAAGGATAAAGAGTTTTGCTTTGTCAGAGGATTAAAGCCATGGGCGAGAACTAAATTATACAAATAGAAAGTTCAGGATCTTGCTTTCACCCTAGCCGCAGCAGATAGATTACTTGACTATAGTGGTGAATAAGCTCCTAAAAAAATGTACAATCACTAAATCAAGGGAATAAGGCTCCCAAGCCTAATTCCCAAAAGAACTTCAGGAATGAAAAAGGCCTCCCAAGGGTCCTATCAAGCAAACACAAATCAATAAAGGTCTCTCTCTTGCTTTTTGTGCAAGGGCCCTCATCGAGTAGCCGAGTGTCCAAACCAAGTTGACCTGATAGCCTTACAAGCCTCAATACAATGTTGTAATGAACCAGAGGCAGAAACTGAAGTTGAAAAGGAAGAATATGGGAAACTCCTCAAATGGAAGCGTTAAAATTCTTGTCAGCAGTCCAAAAGAAAGCCTTCTGTCATAAGTAATGACGCTTTAGAAAAGGGACTTATGTTCATTGTGTTACATTTAATGTCATAGATCTTGTGGATCTCATAGTTTGTAATTTGTAAATATAAATTTTTATTTAATAAAATAAAAAGTATTTATCCGACATTTAGATTTTGCATTAACTCGATCCAATAAACAAGACCATGGTTATTTAATGAAACTTGAACAGTATGCAGGAGACATACAAATGGATCATGTTCAAGTAATAATCTAAATGGTCTGCAGTATATAGATAAGATTGAGTGCCTTATCCTAGTGACACTGCAGATACGACCCACTTTGAAAATGTTACAAGAGTTCTAAGTGTTACAAACGATATGATCCATATTGTTCATGTGGAGACATGTGAGTGAAAGTATCCTATATAAAGAGTTTATATAAGACCTTACCACGAAATGATTGATTTCTCTTTATTACACCATTACTTGAAAAGACTAACATTTCACTATGATGATCATACGTGATTTAATCTAATCCTGAGTGAGTTGTGAACTTCTATCTATGAGGAAAATTATTTGATTTGTATGGGTGAGAATGGCCAGTTTTGCTGACTTAATAATCCTACCATTTTAGAGATTTGTTTGAGCGGATAGTTGGAAACACAACTATACAAGATGGAATTCACTCATCCTCGTAGTTAGGGAAAGTAGATGAATTGTTACCTTAATAGCTGATTTCAAGTATTGAATAATGAGGCCTCACCCTCTCATTGGCTTGAGAGGGGTTAGTTTATAGTTGGAAGTTGGACTATACACTGTTTGTTCATTAGTGGATCAGAGCACTTAAGGAGTTAGGTGTGACTACAGGGTAAAACGGTAATTTGACCCAGTTGCAGTTATGAGCAATTCATGAAGTGCCAACTTATTGTTGATTGGTTATATCCATGGATACAAAAATATATCTACAGTGTAAAAAGTGTAGTTGTGGGTCTTCAGTAGAATGACTTGCACTTAATAAATATTGATTAGTTTAGTTAAAGAGTTTAATTAATTAATCTCATATCATTAGGCTTCTAATCTGTAGGTCCATAAGGTCCCTTGCTAGCTCATTAAGGATTAAATAAAAATCAACTAATTTTGGATTAGTTTGAATTATTCAAATTAAATAAGGGAATTAATTATATAAGATACAATTAATGTAATGTATATAGATACATTATATAATAAAGTATAATTTTGAATGATGTCCCCTTGCTAGCTCATTAAGGGTTAAATAAGAATCAATTAATTTTGGATTAGTTTTAATTGTTCAAATTAAATAAGGTAATTAATTGTATAAGATACAATTAGTGTAATGTATATAGAGACACTATATAATAAAGTATAACTTTGAATGAAGTCCCCTTGCTAGCTCATTAACAGTTAAATAAGAACCAAAAAATTTTAGACTGATTTGAATTTTTCAAATTAAATAAGGAAATTAATTGTATAAGATACAATTATGTAATGTATATAGATACATTATATAATAAAGTATAACTTTGAATGAAGTCCTCTTGCTAGCTCATTAACGGTCAAACAAGAACCAATTAATTTTGGATTAATTTGAATTGTTCAAATTAAATAAATAAATAAGTTGTATAAGATACAATTAATGTGATGTATATAGATACATTATATAATAAAGTATAACTTTGAATGAAGTCCTCTTGCTAGCTCATTAACGGTCAAACAAGAACCAATTAATTTTGGATTAATTTGAATTGTTCAAATTAAATAAATAAATAAGTTGTATAAGATACAATTAATGTGATGTATATAGATACATTATAATATAAAGTTAATGAATGAGATTCAAAATTGTACTTTATTATATAAGAGAGATGAATATTTGAATAAGATTCAAATATTATTTATATGAATATGATTCATATAAAATTATAGTTTAAAATTAATATGAATAAGATTCATTTAAAATATAGGTTATATGAGAGAATATTATTTGAATATGATTCAAATTAAAGTAAATATGTGATATTTAATTTATTTATTAATTAATCTTATTTATTTAATTATATATTAAATATGATTTGATATATAGTATAATTAAATTAATATTATTAATTTAATTATATTAAATTAGATTTAATAATCTTAAATTAAATTATTAAGAATAAATTTCAGGGAGTTATTGTTTACGTTAGAGTGGGAAGTTATTGAGAAATAGCTCCCTGATAGCTCTAAAAAAGAGCTATAATTTCTAGCTTAATTTAGGTTCGTTAATGGATTTACATGTAAAATTATCCTATTTTGTAAATACCGAACAACCAAGAGGTAGAATTGACCAACTGATGAGAAGCGGGGTTAATTTGAAGCAATTTGGAGGTAATTTGAGCATTTGGGCTTCAAAGGAAGAGTAATGACCAAAGTGCCCCTGATTGTAGACTCACAACCCTCACTCAACGCTCTAATGCAACGTTGTAAGGCAGTATGCTCACATACAAGGTAGCGTCGCAATACTGCCCTTAGCATTAGAACACTACAAAGATTAACGGAATGCCAACACATCCACACGCGTGCCCATCACAAGCAAGCGTCATAATAACATTGCAACGCCACTCCAACGCTTGAGGGTTGGATCAACAAGAGCATTGCGATGCTCTTCCTAGCGTTGCAACTTTACGCCTATTGTATAAAAGTGTCTGAATTAGGTAAAAGGAGGAGGGGAGTTAGGTCATCTTAGAGAGCATGTTGCTCGATTTTGGCCATTCCAAGCCAAAACTCATGAGATTTCTTTTCATTTTGAGTTGCATTTGTATATCTTGGCATCGTGATTCAGATTCGATGGATGATTAAAGGCTAGGACGTCGGTTTTTTAAGTTTGTAGGGATTTTGTTGAACTCTTTGAGATTTCCTATGGATTTTTTATTGGATATTTCTGTTTCTTTATGATTTTCATTCTTTAATTCAATTTCTAGTACAAGTATATAGAATTGATGAACTGACGACTCGATTTCTTGTATTTTTGTCTTTGCTATGTGTATTTTTTATGTTCGTAATTGCATTGAAAGCATGCTTAATTCAATAGCAATAGGTTTTAGTTTGATTTATGACATCATGTTTAGGCTATCTAGGATCACCTAATTGATAACAAAATTTGAAGATTGGAAATGCATTAGGATAGAACTGGCCATTCTTGCTTAATGTCTTAATCAATCCAAGAACATAATGTAATTAGCTAAGTAAATTGCCTTTGTAATGAGCTTAGTTAATTTAGGAATGAATGGAATGTTGGTTCTCATTAGAGGGTTTGTTCATAAAAATTAATCGATGGTTAGATTCATAAAAAGTCCTACGATCTCTAAATCGTCTCAGCGAAGAGAACAAAAGTGTTCGAGATAAAATCCGTGTCGTCAATTCAATTTAACCCAAGACAAATGAAATTTATAATGCTCAAACTGTTGGAACAAAAAGAAAGCATGTAATAGTGAAAACGAAGGATCAATAACGTTCTAATTACAATCCATAGCAATCTTCCTCTCCCAAGCTCAATCGACACCACCAACAGCAAATCCTCACTATTCTCCGATTGAAGAACACGGTGGTGGGATCGTTTTGTGAGTGAAGACAAGGGAATTTCACTCTAGAAAAGTGGATAGTAAAGAGATTTTAGTGGAAGAGTCAAGTGAAAAGTCAAAGAAGAATTATTATTATTATTTTTTTACATTTGCAAAACCAAACTATTTAAAGAAAAAAATCATGCAAAATCCTATTTTGTATGTCTTCCACCTCAAAATCCACTAGCATGTAATATTTAGGTGTCAAGCTTGGGAAGTGCCACTTCAAAGTCCACTTAGTTAGTGAGAAAATCCAACAATTGGATTTTTTCCCTAATTTAAAAGATCAATAAATCAATTTTTTATGAAAAACTTTTTCATAATTTAGAAACTATTTAAAAACAAATTTAATATCACATATTAAATTGTTTTCGACACCTAAATTTTATTAATCATATTAATCAAGTTTAAAAAATACTTTCATGCTAATGTTCAAGGACACTCTAAAAAATAAATAATTAATAAATTAATTATTTAATTGTAAATTATATCTCATATAAAATACAATTTTTTTTAAGCCCGAATTTGAACATTTCAAATTCTTACTTCACCTAGTTCTTCAATTTTGTCCGTAGTGAACTTGCAAGGAGACCCGTTGGACCTACAGATCATAGGCTCCAACGATTCGAGACTAACCAACCAAACTCTTTAACCTAGTCAATCAACATTCATTAACGGACTGTCCACTATAGCCGGTAGTTGAACTCCCATCATTGTAGATATATTATGTGTCCATTTGATATAACCATGATAAGTAAGTCAACTCTTCATAAGTTGTTCATAATAATGGCTGGGTCAAAAGTTGTTCTACCCCTAAGATTACATCTTGCTCATTAAGTCCCACCGATCATCTAATGAACAATTGGTTTGTGATCCAATCACTAAACCAAGTCCCTCTCAGGCCAATAAGAGGGTGGGGCTTCTTGTTCAAGACCCGGAGTCAGCACTTAAGGGAATAACCTCTCTACTATCTTTATAAGCGGGTAAGAGTGAATTTCCTCTTGCATCCTATGTCCCTAACTATCTACCCGGTCTTACCCCTTAAATGGGAGGTTTATTGAGTCAACCCTCACCCATGCAAATCTAAGGATAATTCCGAATAAACAGGGGTTTATAGATAGCTCAGGATTAAGGTCAAGTTACCTAGGTCATCACTTTGAAATAGTTAGTCTTAAACAGTAAACAACATTATAAAGTAAGAGTGACTTGATTCTTGGTCCGATCTTATGCAAACCCATTGCATAGGACGCCCCCGTTCCTCATGTTAATACATGAATGAATCAGGATCAATTCGTTTGTAACACTTTACAACAAATTGTAACAACTACAGTCTGGGCCGCATCCGATAGTGTTACTAAAATAAGGTACCCAGCCTTATTCGTATACTATAGACCATTTTGGCTATTTACTGAACTTGATCCACTCTTATGTCTCCACATAAAGTTCATGTATTCATATAATAGCCATGGATCTTTAGTTTATTGGATTTAGACTTTACAAGTGCAGTTCACATATTCAATATCAGTTTTATTGAATAAATGTCAATAACATATTTATTGATAATATAATATGTTTAATATGATAAACTGCGAGTTTTAGGACATACAACCTAACAAACTCCCACTTGGACTAAAGCTCCAATGGATTTTACACATATATACAAATATATATACAATGTTGAGTAATGAGAGAATAAATACAATAAGCTAGGGCATCAGATACCCACTGTTTGATCGATATGGTAACCCTAGAGGGGGGTGAATAGGGTTTAATTAAACTTTTTTTTTAAATTAACCCAATTAAACTAATTAATATACTTTTTATAAATAACAAGAAAATTTCAATTTATGCAACAAATAAGATGACAAAAAGTGTGATAATTTAATTCTATCAAATTTTAGCAAATAAATAAGAACAAACTAAAACATACAATAAATTACTTAAAT
>NW_024064775.1:630668-702434 GCF_009727055.1 Benincasa hispida | reverse complement strand
CCTAGGGTTGCCATATCGATTCAACAATTGGTATCAGAGCGAGTTGCTCTTCTTGAAATATTTTATTCTTGATAAACATAATTGTTTTTTAGCTATGGCAACTTTAGGTTTTATGTCTTTTACCGATAGTCAATCTATTACAAAGCCTTCTTTCTTTAATGGTACTAATTATAGTTATTGGAAAATAGAATGAGATTTTTCTTGCTTTCTATTGATTATGATTTATGGGATATTGTTGAGGAAGGTTTTAAAATTCAACCAAAGATGTTGATGGTGTTAGCACTATAACACCTAAGGAAGAATGGTCAATAAATGAAAAGAAAGCATGCTCTTTAAATGCCAAAGCTATTAATTGCTTATTTTGTGCTTTGAATGAAGTTGAGTATAATAGAGTGTTTATTGGCAAAACCGCTAAAGAGATATGGGATAAATTAGAAATTACTCATGAAGGAACTAGTCAAGTAAAAGAAACAAAGATTGACATGTTAGTTCATCAATATGAAATGTTTAAAATTGATGAAAATGAAGCTATTTCCGATATGTTATTAGATTTACTAACATTGTCAATGCTTTAGAAGGACTTGGGAAAAAGTACTCAAATCTTGAGAAGATAAAGAAGCTATTGTGGTCTTTGCCTAAACAATGGGAGCCTAAAGTCACTGCCATTCAAGAGGCAAAGGATCTCAGATCTCTCTCCATTGATGAACTCATGGGCTCGTTGTTGACGCATGAGATAAAGATCAAGAAAAACATGGAGGATGAGAAGAAAAAGAAGAAAAAGAGTATAGCTTTAAAGACCATCTCTTTAGAAGTTGACTCCAAGATGAAGATGATGTTGCCTATCTTTCACGTAAGTATAAGAACTTAATTAAGAGAAAGAAGCAATTGAAGAAGCATCTCTCCAACCAAAAAGAGTCAAAAGGTGAAAAGAGAAAAAAGGATGAGTAATATGCTATGAATGCAAGAAGCCGGGTCATATTAAAACCGATTGCCCTCTTCTCAAATCATCCAAGAAATCCAAGAAGAAAGCAATGAAAGCTACTTGGGATGATAGCGATGAAAGCGAAAGTGGGAGTGATAATGAAGAAGTGGCCATTTTTACTTCATGGCTCATAGTGACAAAAAGGATGAACAAAAAATGGAAGTTGCCTTTTTTTTTTTTTTTGTTTTGGAAGAGTGCAAACTTTAGGGGGGAGATGAAGATCTTAATCCCTATTGAAGGCTTTTTTTTTTTTTTTTTTTTTTTTTTGTAAATTACTTCTATAGGTGGTTGTTGGACTCCCTCTTCCTGTTTAGTGGAAGTCGGTCTTGATGTGGTTTGGTATCTACCAAAGAAGATTAAGTTCTTTACCTGGAAGGTTTTGTTTGCTCGGTAATGAAATACTTTGGATAGGCTTTGCTAGGAAGATGGCCCCTTAATAGGGCTTTTTTGTTGTATTCTTTGGTCAGGTAGGCTCAGCCTCATCAACGGGCTGAAGCCAAGGTCGACCCCAACCCAGACTCGCATCCACAAGCCTCGGCAAAAGTCAAGGTTTGAATGGCCCCAACCTAACCAAACCATCTATTCATTGGATTGATATGAAATCACGCAGAGGCTAGCCCATTTGAGCCATATTTTGATCGGCCTGTCGGGCCGCGCGCAATGAGGCTTATCATTGACCAACCTAAATACATAGCATATATATAGTTCTTGCCTATTAGTTAATAAATTTATATATTAAAAAAGGTAATTTGTATAAAATTATTTTTAAAATATACTTGATATATTGTAGTAGTTAACAATACATTTTTTTAAAGTTTAAAAAACTAATAAAAACCTTTTAAGACAAATTAGACGTTAAATATTTACGTAATCATCAATATCAATTATTTATCTGAAAAGTATTAAATATAATAAATTAATAAAATAAATTTTTGATAAATTTTAATAAACATTTACTTTAAGAAAAAAAATATACATATAATTAATTTTTAAATAATTAAATAATAATGATTCAGTCTGGGCTAATCAATGGGCTGGCCAAGGTAGGCACCCGCTTTTGATCCAAGGCCAAACCAAAAGGGGTTTGGTATCATGGGGCTTGGCTATTGAAGATTGGACCGACCAATTGAACAATACAATGCTTTGGTATCCTTGGGCTAGGCCTTAACTATTTTACTTTTTAAGAACCCGACTCTATGATGAGCGGATAGATAGAGAAAGTGGCAGGAAAACCTGGATCACCTTCTTTGGGGCTGTCAGTTATGGAAGGTCTATGTGGATTTGTTATCTGCAGATTTGACGTCCCAGATAGTCTGGCTAAAGGATATCATACGACAATCGGGGAGTTTCTCTTCCATTCGCCTTTAGAGAGAGTCCGTTTTGTTGTGGTTTTTGCTAGGGTTGTGTGCTGTGTTGTGGGACGTTATGGGAGGAAGAGGTCTAATAGGTTGTTTAAGGTTTGGTATAGAGGACCTTAGTAGGTTTATTCGTACTCAAGTGATGTTATCATGTGTCGGCTTTGGACATCTCGGTTTCCGAGCTTTTTTGTAAATATTCTTTCTAGGTAACATCATTCTAGTTTGAAACCTTTCTTTAGATGGGCCGCTTTTTTGTATTCCTTTGTATTCTTTTCATTGTTGTTCTTTTTAAAAAAACAAAAATTGTGGGAGGTCTAAACGTAATATTAAACATATTACTTTTAATACACAAATCAACTAGAGGCAAGTAGGGGTGCGAATTATCTCTCCAACGGGGACATGAACACAATGGTTATGTGATGTGTTTCATACTAGATATCTGGCATGGCTTCCTTTGTTGAAAGATGATATTCATGACTAAATTAACAAGTTCATGGTAGCTGAGTATTTTATCCTGTCCTCCTTAATTCAGTTCGGAGTACAATATAATGTCATAACTACCTCTCTCCTTTTAGGTTTATTTTTCAACTGGAAAAACTTGAGCCGTTGCAGATCCCCTTACAAGTCTGTTGCTGCATTGATTGTGTGATTTTAGGCTTGTGCAAATATATGGGATGTTGATCGTTGCATACCAAACGTTAAGCCAATTGGTTCTAGTTTGGTAGGTTTGACCCTCTGATATCTCATTCATACAATGCACTGATGATACTAGCGTTCGAAGGCTAAAGAAGGTCACCATTAAACCTTTTATACCAATTCCCCTTATCACTCACAAAAACCACACGTGCATTAGCTGCTAAAATTCCATTGGACCTGGTACAGATTGGTTGGTGGCTGAAAAAGATGCACACACTTCAGGGTTCAATGCAAGTCAAGTGTTTCTTATGGATATCACACATATATAGACCATATAAAAACTGAAAATTTTGCCTTACATGGTAATTGGCAGACATTTGAAGCTGCCAAGGGGTTTGAACACTCTGTAGGTTTGGGCGTCAAACCAAATGCAACATCTTATTCATTGCTTGTTGATGCTCATCTCATTAACCGTGTCCCAAATCGGCTCTCTCTGTGATTGATAATATGGTAAAATTGTTGTTTCATTTGACTTGTAATATCTCTATAGATTTGTGTTCTTTCATAGTGGTGCTAATTGTTCACAAAACATTTTGGAAGGTAATTGCTGATTGCAAAACCTTCAAGAAGAAATGCTAGAAAAGGGTGAGGAGGCGAGCTCATTTCGAGAGCAAGATTTACGATAGCAATGATAGGGTTGGATTACTTGGCCAAAGATTTCAAAAATTCGAATGGGAACAGAGAATCGTTAAGGATACTCTGTTCAATCTGGACTACGGCAGCAATCCATTGGTTGCATAGGTAAAACTTCCATAGCAGGTGCAATACACGCAATTAAAATAATCCGAACATTGATCATCTTTTTTTTAAATAAAAACTAAAAGCTTGAGGAATGGTGGTTCATGGATTTTGAAGTCGATTAAAATTTAGTTGATGGTTTGCAGGGACATTCCTACTTGGAAAATCTGAAGCTGAGCGGTAATAGGTTATGCCAAGCAAATGTTCTTATATTTTGTACAATTATTTGAGTCTACAAAGTTCAAATCATGGCGGGAATGATGTTAGGATCATCTGTTTTGCTCATTTTAGATTCAAATATATAGTTTGATGCCCTTTCAGAGAAAATTAGAGAAGCAAAAACTGAGTGTCATACATATTTTGAAATTTTGGTGAATAATATGGCCGGACTGGAATTGATTTCTATGACTCCGTCAAGCATTAAGATGCTACGAGAGTATGAATAATTCTTATTAATTGTCTTTACTTCAACATGCTTTCTAGAAAATGATAGCAAATTTGTAATGGTTTTAAAATTATTAGTATGATCAAAGAGAGTGGGATACTTTTACTGTCTGTATTGGGTTGTGTGTGCCTTGCAATAGGTTTTGTTTTTTTCAACTTGTTAACACAACATGGTTAAAATGAGTAGAACCAAGGAACTTGCCATGTGCTATCAATTCTGTGAGTAGTTTTGGTAAAAAAGGCAACTTTTGGAATGCTTACATTACAAATGCAGGCCATACTGTTTGTTGCTTTGGAGTATGGTCAAATTAATTTGACTTGAGCAAGTCAGAAGATATATATCAAGAAAGAGGCTAATATATTCAATCTTTAGGTAAATTTTAACCACTAATCTTTGTAAATTTTTCAATTTTACTCCTAACATGTTGAACATTTTTCATTAGATCTTCATTTAAGTGTAGTATATATATCCTTTTTAAGTTGGAGATTTCAAAATGTGTTACGATTCGTTTCAAGTGCCTGAGATTTTGAGAAATGGGTTTAAAATATCTGACATTACTTTTTTCATTTGATATAGTATGGGGGTAGACTTGGGAGAAAAGATATAGTTGATCATTAGGTTTAAGTAGGTTTTATGAAATTTTACCGCTTCCAAATTTTGTAAACTTAAACCTAAAATTTAAGGATTGGTATCATTTTAATCCTAAACTTTCAATTTAATCAATGACCCTCAATTTGAACAAATGTATCAATTTACACGTCGTTTAAGTTTCATTTGAATTCCCCATTAGAAATGTTTCACACATGCTCAAATTTCACATATTTTTATATGAATATGTAAAAAATATTCACGGGGCTAGGGAATGACACCCATTTCCAGTCCTTTAAATCTTGTTTTCATGAATTTCTCATTAGTTCCTTGTGGGGGTCGGAGTGGAGTTCCTCGCACGAGAATTGCAAAGTTCAATATTCTGTAGAAGAAATTAATTCCTTATTTTTTGGTTAAAAAAATAATTTCAAACCTAATATAAAAACTTTTTCTTCCTCCAAAAACTATGTTTTTTTTATGTGTAATCTTCAATAGATTTCATTTAAAGAGAAAAAAATCTTGAATATCCTAATTAAAAAATTGCAATCTGTATGTCAAAATATAAATAAAATGTTTAACCATAATTTTAAATGTTAAAATTTTCAATATTACAAAACATGCTTTCTTCAATTTAAATATCATAAAAACATAGTTCAAATATACCGTCTTCTCATTTAAATATAATGATTTTGTTTCCTTTCAATTCCGTTAATCGAGTTTCCAATTTAAGGGTGGGCTTTCTACTTGGCATTTGCACACAATGTTTTTTCTTTCAAATATTTTTTTAATAGGTCACAAGTATCATTTGTTGTTTTTATTTCTCATGGCCTCGAGCTCGGTTTGTCCTCAATTGAATGCAGTGGGAATAGAGCTTTCATAATCAACTTTGTCGGAATCTTTTTCTTCTTCCCTTCCTTGCTAATCCTTCTTTGTCCTTTTTTTTTCTCACAGGGATGACCTATTTAGAAAGTTCAAATGAAGCTTGACTATTTGTAGTTTTAAAAGTAATGTTGTTAGACCTCCTGCTTACATCAAATCAACATGAAATTATTGAAACGATCTTTAAAGTTTAGGTTTATCTTCGCTTTCCAATCGCTTTACCTCACTCTTTATTAAAAAGAGGGTAAAAATAATGAAAGTTAAGAGTGAGGATCGGAAAATAGGGATGTATAGCGGTGAGAGTATTGAGAGTCAAGGAGCAAAGATTAAAAGAGGTGATGTATAAGTGGCATGGGCCGTGAGCAAGAGGTAAGAGGTTGAGAGTAACAACATGCGTGTACATAAGATTAGTAATTGTTGTTGATGATTGACATAAACAAAAAAGGCCAAAAAGATTATAAAAAAAAGGTTCAATTTTAAAAGTGGGATTGATTTCTTTTTAAGGTTTATTTAAAAGTACAAGGCATTAAAATTGGATAATTAAATTATATTGACTTTGACTAAAATTGAAAATTGGGATTAAATGATAGGTAATCTAAGTATTTTTTTTTTTTTGTATCTTTTCCTTTCTTTGTCCTCTTTCTCCCTCTATTGTCTCTCTTTCTACCTCTCCATTCCTCTCTTTCTCTCCATTTCTCTTCTCTTACTCTTCTTATCGTTCTCCTCTTCTCCACTCCAAGGTCGATGCCCTTCAGGTTTTGTTTCCACAATCCTCATCTTGCCATTGAAAACCCAGAGGTTGGTGCTCTAAAATGCAGGTATTCATGTTTTGGCCCTTCAATTGCCCTAGCCATGTGAGCAAAAGTTCGTTCTTTACGAAAATCCAAAAAAAAGCTTCTAGTAGAAATTTTGGTTTTTGGAAGCACTCAGGATGTTGGAGTCGCGAATTTATATTAATTTTCTTTTTCTTTTTACAGTTTGTCATAGGTGAAGTGGATTTCTCAAAAGCTATTGATTCAGAAATATGAACCGCATTGCTCAAAAATGCAAGTAGATGTTTTGTGCTTGGGGAACGTGTATTGGTTATTTAACGAGGTTTTTTTTTTGGGTGTTACATATGGCCTTCTTTTTAGGGCCCCAGGACAGAGGAGAAGAGAGACAGAGAAAGTCATCTTTGACACGTCACGATCCAGTTTTTTTTTTTAATTCAAACTGGGGGTGAATAGGGTTTAATTAATTTTTTTTTTAAATTAACCCAATTAAACTAATTAATAAACTTTTTATAAATAATAAGAAAAATTCAATTTATGCAACAAATAAGATGACAAAAAGTGTGATAATTTAATCCTATTAAATTTTAGAAAATAAATAAGAACAAACTAAAACATACAATAAATTAATTGCAAAAATAAAAATGAAAGCGTTAAAGAAGAAGACACCGTAATTTTTATAGTGGTTCAGTCAAACTTGACCTACTCCACTCCCCAAGCGTCTCTTGGGAATTTAAATAAAATCTTTTCAACTCTTTCCACGGATTAGAGCCCAACCGTTACACCACCGCTCCTTTTATGCGTTCAAGAGTAAACCCGATCCTTTTCACGGTTTAGGATCAAACCGTTACAAATGTTGGAATTTTTTAAAAACACAATACAATTTTCACTAGAGTGGATTTACAAGTTTAAGCACTCAACAAATTTAGCTTAACAATACAATAACACTCTCTCAAGAATAAGATGAAAAGAAAAAAATTGGGAGCTTAGAGAGAGCAACCATGGAAACTTTTGAGTTTTGGAGGATTATGAAATGTAAAATTTATTAGTACAAAATTTGGAGAGGAAGATGGTTTATATAGAGATAGAAAAATTTTTAGAAACCACAATTAATTTGGACCATTGGATTTTGGAAAAGAAAATTAAATTTTAAACTAAACTAGTCATTAGATACAAACAAAATATAATATTAAATTCATTTTTTTTTAGTTCATTTTCTTTTTAAAATTAATCCAAAAAATAAAAAAACATACCATGTGTCAAAAACTAGCCGTTAGACACAAACACAAAATAATATTAAATTCATTTTCTTTTTAAATTGATTCTTTTTAAAGTCAATCCAAAAATAAAAAAATATACCATGTGTAAAAAATAGCCGTTAGACACAAACATAAGATAATATTAAATTTATTTTCCTTTTAATTCATTTTCTTTTTAAATTGATTCTTTTTAAAGAATCCAAAAATCAAAAGTCCATCATATGTTAATCTCTTAATGATCCACCATTTAACCAATATATTGCCACATGTCTACATGCAAATGGTCTGGTTATGTCACGTCATCCACCACGGTATTTTCTCTATAGACTTGTTTTGGTAATATCGTCTTCGTTTTAGCTCCGATTTGAGTGATTGAAGAGGTGTTGGAATCGTTGTTCCGAGCTCTACACTATGGACATATTAAAACACTAAAATTTTCAGTAATTAAAAATTGAGTTTGTTATCATCAAAACATTAATTAATTAATTAATTAAAATTAATTAATTTGAGATTAAGGGCCAAAAAGCCAACACCCACTACTTCTCCCACTTGCCTTAATTCTACATATTCCATAGTCCTAGTCCCACTAGATGACCCTCGAACATTTTAGCCGAGAGAGCCTTTGTAAATTGATCACCCAAGTTGTCATCAGAGGCTATCTGCGTGACAATCACATCTCCTCGGTGTGCGATCTCCCCGATGAGATAGTACTTGTGCTCGATATGTTTTCTGCGCTTATGGCTTCTATGTTCCTTTGAGTTAGCAACTGCACCACTATTTTCACAATAAAGAGTGATAGGCAGATGCATATTTGGAACAACTTCCAAATCAGTCAAGAACTTTCTGAGTCATACTGCTTCTTTAGCTGCTTCATTGGCAGCTACATACTCAGCTTCCACAATGGAGTCAGCAATACAACTTTGCTTGATACTTCTCCATACTATAGCTCCTCTATTCAGAGTGAATACTGACCCTGGAGTAGATTTCCTAGAATCTATATCGGTCTGAAAGTCGGAATCAGTGTATCCAGTAAGGATCATATCCTTAGCACCATACACAAGCATATATGTAAACCTTGAGCCTTAATTCCTCTGCTTGTGTATGTTCCCTACTGAGACTAGTACAGTGAGTAGGTTGGGTATGTTCCCTACTAAGACCGTTTTGGCTATCTACTCAAACTTGATCCACTCTTATGTATCCACATAAAGTTCAAGTACTCATGTAATAGCTATGGATCTTAGTTTATTGGATTTAGTTTTTATAAGAGCAATTTACATATTCAATAACAATTCTATTGAATAAAACTCAATAAGTTCTTTATTGAAAATCGAATATATTTAATTTTACAAACTGCGAGTTTTAGGACATACAACCCAACACCTCCCTTGTTTTAGAGAAAAATTAGACAAAATGGATAAAAAAGGACCTAGTGTGAATAAAAAAAAAAAAAAAAGGTAGTGTGTGTGAGTGCATGGATAGAGGTGAAAATAGCTACCTCTGCCATGGCTAGTTAGGGCCCCATGAGAAAATAGTAGATAGGTTCTTAGCAGTTGAGTGAAAGCTAGCCCTCTAGGTAAAATAAATGTCTTCTATGTTTTGTGTACATAACTTTAGGCACCCTTGTCTTAGTGTTGCCCTTTTTTGCAAGTTTGGTATGCCTGAAGTCGATAACCGAGCCAGAGTAGGGGAAAAACGGATTGAGCACCTTATAAAAACCTTTTCTGGTTGTGAAAACTTAACTAGCAAGACTCTAGGCTCACTCATGCATGAATAGATTTATAATCATTCTTAAACATGTGCTTCAGTGATTTATTGTAATTGAATTTCATTCTTGATTACAAATTTTATTCGAATTGACTGTTGAGACTAGAGTAACAGCTTTTGTAACTTGAGTAAGTTTTTGAATGAATGAATATATTTGTTTGAACGTATGCTTCTACCTATTTCCGGACGAGTAAAAAATTAAGTTGGGGTGTTTGATAGCTCTAAAAAAGAGCCATAATTTCTAGCTTAATTTAGGCTTGTTAATGGATTTGACATGTTAGTTATCCTATTTTGTAGGAACCGAGTAACCAAGAGGTAGAATTGACCAATTGATGAGAAGCAGAATTAATTTGAAGCAAATTGGAGGTAATTTGAGCATCAAGGCTTCAAAGAAGGAGTAATGACTAAAGTGCCCTTGATTGTAACGTCTCAATCCTCAACGCTTTAACGCAACGCCCCTGATTGTAGCTATAATTCCTAACTTAATTTACTCAGTATGCTTGTATATAGGGCAACGTCATAATCTTATCCTTAGCGTTGCAACATTGCAAAAATTAATGGAATGCCAATGCATCCGTGAGTGCCTGCCTATCACAAGCAAGCATCACAGTAACATTGCAATGTCACTCCAACGCTTAAGGGCTGGATCGACAAGAGCATTGCAACATTGTGCTTATTGTATAAAAGTGTTCTTTCCGATGTAGGTAAAGGGAGGAGAAGAGTTAGGCTGTCTTAGAGAGCATGTTGCTTGGTTTTGGTCATTCTAAGCCAAAACTCATGAGATTTCCTTTCATTTTGAGTTGTATTTATATATATTGGCATCGTGAGTCGTATTTGATGAATGATTGAAGGCGACGACGTTGATTATTGAGGTTTGTAGGGATTTTCTTGAACTCTTTGAGATTTTTTTATGGATTTTTTATTGGATGTTTATGATTCTTTATGATTCCCATTCTTTGATTCAATTTCTAGTACAAACATTTAGGATTGATGAACTAACGACTCAATTTCTTGTATGTTTGTCTTTCTATGTGTGTTTTTTATGTCCATAATTGCATTAAAAGCATGCTTATTTCACTAGTAATAGGTTTTAGTTTGATTTATGACATGATGTCTAGCTATCTAGGATCACCTAATTGATAACAAAACCTAAAGATTGGAAATGAATTAGGATAGAATTGGCCATTGTTGCTTAATTTCTTAATCAATCCAAGAATGTAATGCAATTAGCTAAGTAAATTGCCTTTGTAACGAGCTTAGTTAATTTAGGGATTAACGACTTATTGGTTCTCATTAGATAGTTTGTATGGGTTGTCCCTACATTCGATTAGGCTTAAGAAATAGTTAATTGAAGCATGTTTTCATAATTAATCGATTATTAGATTCATAGAAAATCCTACGATCTCTATACCAGTGATGGTAATCTTGTGTTCGATTTTTTTCTTTCTCAATCTATCTTACTTTCCTGCATTTTAATTTCCGCATTTAGCTTAAGATATTAAATCCTGACCTCCCTGTGGTTCAACCCCATACTTGCCGCTTATGCTACTTGTTAGTATAAGAAGTAGGTTTTGGTGATTTATAAATATTAATTTTTTTTTCAGTTCAAAGTCAAATTAATGACATCAATTTTTTAACACGAACACTCCCCCCTTCCCACCTCTCACATATCAAGTCAGTGTGTTTTTGCAATAAGATGAAAATAGTGGTTTTTCTCTCAAAAAAATCTCTACAAACATTTATACTCTTTGACAAACTCTTCATTTCCTTACAAAATTTGAAGAGCACATGCTTCCTTTGGTTCTTATCCTGAGATTAGTGAAGAAGATTAATTGGTAGTATCCCTACTTGCTGAAGGTTTTCACTGTTTGTCGAGGGGAGAAGAGAGTTCATGTGTTTATGACACTACAAAAGGAATTTTGTGAAGAAAGAATTCGTCAAGTGTAAGTTTTCTCCTCTTCAAATGCTCAATAGAACACATGCTTAGAATTCTTGTATTTATCCTGTAGTAGCATATTAGCTGCTCTGTATTTAAGCGTTTTTTAAATTGAATTTCAATTGCACTACGTTCATGCACTTCCGCGAGGAATTCGATTCCTTCAATTAGTATCAGAGCCAAATCCTGCAATTTATTCTTCAATTTGAAACAAAAATTAGAGTATTAGTGGGCATTCTTCTGCATTGTGAATGTTGGGTTTTGCTGAATAAATATTTCAAATTTTGGCACTTGTTTACTGCTTTAATTCGATAAAAGTTGTAAGAGCTCGTTTTTTGGGCATTTGTTTTATGCAATCGAGTCTATAATTTCGTGTCTCAAGGCTTTCGCAAGTGTTGCTGAGGAGAAGAGATCAAGATAGGAGCTTAATGAACTCAAAACGAAGCAAAGACATGCATTCTATGTTACAGCATATGGACACAACATTGCAATACTGTGCTTTACACTGTGGCACAAAAGGCCCAACATTGCGACACTTAGCAATAGTATTACAATGCTGCAAGCAACGTAGCATTACACTACGCCTTATACCCAGACCAGCGTTGAAACGCTCCGAGGAATTGTTGCGCACATGCAAGGCTGTTTCAGATCGTGGGTCCGAGCCTAGTGGTTGTTGTTACCTGTTTTTTAATTTGAATTTTGTAATTTTATTTATTTAATTAATTAAATTGATATAATATTAGTTATATTGATTTTAGTAATTTTTAAGGTGCCAAAATTTGGACAATTTTAGCTATTTATTTAATTTTACTTTTGGTATATGATTAAATTTTATATGTTGCATAATGTATGCCATATAGTTTTTAAAATCCCACCTTAGGATGAACATTTATCATGCATTATATTTAATATAAATGTTATATTATATAGTTGCATGATATTATAAGCATGTTCATGCATCATAATTAATATAAATGTTATATTATATGATTGCATGTATTATTAAGCATATCCATGCATCATACTTTAATATAATTGACATATATATATGATGGAATGCTTTTATTTTCATTAGCGAATAATATAAATGTTATTATATGATGAAAATAATTGCATTGAACATGACATTACTTAGTAAATATAATTGTTATATTTGATTAATGTCATTAGATGCAGTTATAGGCTTTAATAATTTCATTAATTTATAAAAGGTTATAAGTTTAATTAGTTAGATTAAAATCTATAATAATCAATAGTTGCATGCAAACATAAGCCTTAATCTATTTTTAAATGGCTCAAAGTTAATTCACCTAGACTTATGTTAAAATATTTCTAATATGATTAGAAATAGGCTAGTCTTTTATTTTTCTTTTAATAGGATTAATTAGAAAGAATAAAATATTAAATCTATAAAATTATTGTCTATAAGGGACCTTTGTCCAAGGAAAGTTATGTCTGGGATTGGGATATTTAAGCTCATGAAAACGGAACATCTCTACTTGGGAACCAATCTAGAAGGTGAATTAGACAAGAATTTTATAAGCATGATCACATTTGTTGAAATGTTTAATAATTGGAAATCTTATATCGTTAAACTATTCAATATAAATGTTATATTATCATGAGATAATCTCAAGGTGAATGAAGAAAGTGTTTATAGTAAGTGGGAGAAGGACGTGTGTCAACACATCCTACGATCTTCTTCATTACTTTTTAATATTTTTCCATACGATCTCCATCATTAGTTTTTAATGTTTTTCTATACTGGTCTCGTGGCGCCCTGGGAGTGTCCCCTTAAGAAGGTGTTTGCATGGAAAGGGGCAGAGTAAACTCCAAAAATGGATAGGATCACTATAGTCAACTACACTAATTATGTTCTTTTCTGAGGCAAGCTAATTGGGGCGGGGCTATAGGGTTGAAAATGAAGGGTTACACTTACAAGAAAACATTAAGTTCATGATTTCTTGACCAAATCAATGGTAATTAAATATTATGGGAATAAGAGTTCTTCTGTTGTAATGTTTAATTAAAAATTTCTAAATTCAGTGAAGAAATGACCGTACACCCCGAGATTGCATTTATTCTAAATCACCGAAGTATCACTGCAAAATTAAATGATATTAGGGTTCATTAAGAAATTTGCTAAATCTGATTGGATTAAATGAATTTTTGAAAAGATATCTAATATAAATAATTTGTTTTGTTTCAGTAATTTATAATCATGAAATGTTCATGATGCTCATGACAGGTGGACAAATGCCAATGATAAGGCCCAAGTCTGCATTTTGGTAAGCTAAATTGGCCAAAAAGCATGAGACCATGGTCAATGCATGCGATATCATGGAGTCTTTGTATGAGATGTCCGGTCAACCGTCTACACATCTCAAGCATGACGCTCCCAAGTTCATCTTCAACGTCAGGATAAACGAGAGATCATCTGTTAGGGAGTATGTCCTTAATATGATGGTCCACTTCAACATGGTAGAGATGAATAGAGTTATCATAGACAAGTTCAGCCAAGTAAGCTTTATTCTAGAGACTCTTCCGAAGTGTTTCCTACAGCTTCACGATAATGTTGTAATCAACAAAATAAAATACAATTGTACCACCCTTCTCAATGAGCTGTAGACTTATGAGTCCTTATTGAGAGTCAACGGACAATACGGCGGGGCAAATGTTACCAGTTCTTTGAAAAATTTCTATAAGGGTTCTACCTCTAGGACTAAGTCTACGCTTTCTTCCTCAGGCTAAAAAAAATGGAAGAAGAAGAAAGGTGGCTAGGGGAATAAAGCTAACCCTACTTCTGTTGTTGTCACCCAAAATGGCAAAAAAACCAAGGTTGCAAGGGAATCAGTTTTCATTTCAACCAGGATGGGCATTGAAAGAAAAATTGCCCAAAATACTTGGCTAAGAAGAATAAGGCAGAAAAAGGTAAATATTATTTACTGGTTTTAGAAATTTGTTTAGTGAAAAATGACGATTCTGCTTGGATACTTGATTCAAGGGCCACTAACCACATTCATTATAGGGAACTACTGGCAACAGTTGGTGGCTGGAGACATGACTCTGCGGGTTGGGAAAGAATAGGTTGTCTCGAAAGTTGTAGTTGGGAGCTTAAAGTTATTTTTTTAACTCAAAATTTATATTATTGGACAACGTATTTTTTGTTCCTCATTTGAAGATGAATTTAATTTCTGTATCTAGTTTATTGGAACATTCATATAATATATCATTCATTCTTGATAAAGTGTTTATTTCAAAAAATGTTATTGATATTTGTTCAACTATAAACAAAAATAACTTATACGTACTAAGGCTGTTAGTATAAAAAAAAATGCTCCACAATATTGAAATGTTTAACATTAAAACTACACAAAATAAAAAACTAAAAGTTTCTCCAAAAAAAAAATACCCATCTTTGGCATCTAAGACTAGGTCACTTTAATTAAATAGAATTGAGAGGTTAGTTAAGAGTAAATTTCTAAAGTTAGAAGAAAATTCTTTACCAGTATATGAATCTTGTCTAGAAGGAAAAATGACAAAACGGTCTTTTACTGGAAAAGGTAATAGAACCAAAAAAGCCTTAGAACTTGTACATTCAAATCTTTGTGGTCAGATAAATGTTAAGGCGAGAGGAGAGTATAAATACTTCATCAATTTTGTAGATGATTATTCTAGATATAGGTATGAATACACTTGAAAAGTTCAAGGAGTACAATGCTAAAGTTGAGAATTTATTAGGTAAAAAAGATTTTAAAAAAATACTTTGATTAGATCGAGGTGGAGAGTATATGGATATGCGATTCCAGAATTATTTGATAGAACATGGAATCACATCTTAACTCTCAGCACCTGTACTGTCACACCCCTCTCAGATCTACCTTTTTCGCCTGAAATGAGGGGTGAAGATAGCAAATATCACCTTTTGTGATACTTACTGCCCACCTTGACCTGTTTTGCCTAATCACTTTTAAACCAATTATACAACTTGCTTAAAAATAATTGATTTCATTACAACACAACTCAAAGTTATACAACTTAATGTTCATGTAATTTGTTTTACATACTCATCCCTAACTTCGAACTCCCCAAACTCCTAGAGTTGAAACCTATGAAAAGAGAACTAATCCTGTGGTGTGGTGTGGCAGACCCTGTCTTCTAGTGGAAACCTAGAACTCAACTCTCTTCGCTATTTGGAGGGGGTATAAAACATTTTGAAAACGTGAGCTAGGAAGCCTAATGAGTGGTGATTTTAATATGAACATAGGTTTCTTTTGGAAATCTTTTATAAATTCATTTTTAACTTAAAAACAACAACCTTGTATTGAAATAGCCAGATAAATTTCCAAAACACGAGCATCAACATATAAGACATTGCAAACAGAGAAATGGCATGATCGTAACTTTACTCAAACATATTCAAGAATAAAATCCACATAACCCCATATAGGATATGAAAAAACATAACAAACCTTGTATCTAAACTTTAGTTGGAGTAGAATGGATCCACCACACCAATATCAATGTCTTGATTTACATGCATGCAATCCTACCCCAAAGCGTTATACACCCTTGCACATGGCTCAAAGCATACGTGTATGCCAAGGTGGGTCTCAAAGACCTGTATTGTACTTCCCTGATATCTTCATCTCCTTGAGTATCGGAAGCCATGAATTTCCCATGTACCTTCTCTTTATCCTTGAGTATAGGGAATGTTTATTCAGGGTACACAGTTTGACAACCATTTTTACATTTTAGTGGTTTGAAATCCACTTACATCAAAACCACCATAAATACAAGTTTCCAAACTACGTCTAGATATTCTTTTCTTAGTTATTTTCAAGAAATTAAGTGGAAATAGTAGATAAATTCCGTTGTTAAACATGTTTTTTTGCATATTCAAGGATAAAACATATTTTTCAACTGAAACATGTAAAATAGATCATGCCAAAATTTTTCCTCAAACATATATACTATAATTGCATATACATAGACTATAGATTAAACAATTGAAAATAAAATCACTCACTATTCATCGGCAAGGATTCCTTTTTCTCCAAGCCTCCCCTGCTTCCTAATCTCTTCTTGGATTCCCAGTTTCCTCCAAACACCAACTTGCCTTGAAATTTTCAGAGTTTAGCTTAGAATCCCAAATTAAGGCTAAAATAACCTTAGGCTACCTTCTTGGCCCTAATTTTAGGTTCAAATTAGAATAGATGTAAAACTAGGCTTTCGATAACCAACAGCAAAAGTGGGTATAGAGATGAACCTCCTCAAATTGTTGGACGTAGATTTAGGCTTTCCAACCATGTTGGACGCATGTTCCATCTAGTTGGACATATGGTTGGTCTTTTCAGCACCTACCCAGCTTGTTGGATACCTCCCTCTACTCTATTGAATGCCTAGTATGTCGACGACGGTTGATGTTCGAGCTAAAAATGATATCATTAATTCAATTTAACCCAAAACAAATAAAATTTGTAGACCACGCACAACTACTAATACTAACATGTAGTAATAGTGGAAGTATGAGGTTGATCCACAAAGAACCTTTATTAATTGGCAAAATTGAGTTTTGAAATCCAAATTGAGGGTGTTGGGATTGGTGTCCTAATTCTCTCAGAGTCTCGTAGTTTGTAAACTTTGTACACATTGTTATGAATAAAATAAGAGTTATTTTATTTGCATTTACTCATATCCAATAAACAAAACTCTATGGTTATTGTATGTAAACTTAAGCATGTATATGAGATATACAAATGGATCATGCCTTAAGTAATAACCTGAAAGGTCTGTAGTATACGGATAAAGGAGGGATACCTTATCCTTGTGACATTATGGATACAACCCGCTTTGTAGAGGTTTACAAGTTTGTGAACTACTACAGATGGTCTGATCCTAACCATTCATGTGGAGACATACGAGTGGGGGTGTCCTATACAAAGAGTTTGTATAAGACTGACCACGAGATGATTAGTCTCTTTATATAACGTCGTTGATACTAGAGATTTACATTTCACTTAAACGATCATAGATGACATGACCTTAATCCTGAGTGTTTTGGGAACTTCTACCTTTGAGGGTGGTCCTTTGATTAGTATGAGTGAGAGTGGCTAGATTTCTAACTCAACAAGCCTACCTTTTTTGGGATTTTTCTTATTGGGGAGGTGGGAACTCAGTTACACAAGACGGAATTCACTCCTTCCCCGAAGCAGGGGTAAGTAGATAGATTGCTCCCTTAAGGGCTGATTCCGGGTCTTGAACATNAAATTTGCTAAATCTGATTGGATTAAATGAATTTTTGAAAAGATATCTAATATAAATAATTTGTTTTGTTTCAGTAATTTATAATCATGGCTAGTGTTGTAATCACTTTACTTGGTGCCGATAAGTTAACTAGCAAAAATTACACAAGTTGGAAAAATACAATTAACATTGCCTTGGTCATCTATGACATCAAATTTGTTCTAAAGGAGGAATGTCCTCCAGCCCCTGGACCTAATGCATCATGAAATGTTCATGATGCTCATGACAGGTGGACAAATGCCAATGATAAGGCCCAAGTCTGCATTTTGGTAAGCTAAATTGGCCAAAAAGCATGAGACCATGGTCAATGCATGCGATATCATGGAGTCTTTGTATGAGATGTCCGGTCAACCGTCTACACATCTCAAGCATGACGCTCCCAAGTTCATCTTCAACGTCAGGATAAACGAGAGATCATCTGTTAGGGAGTATGTCCTTAATATGATGGTCCACTTCAACATGGTAGAGATGAATAGAGTTATCATAGACAAGTTCAGCCAAGTAAGCTTTATTCTAGAGACTCTTCCGAAGTGTTTCCTACAGCTTCACGATAATGTTGTAATCAACAAAATAAAATACAATTGTACCACCCTTCTCAATGAGCTGTAGACTTATGAGTCCTTATTGAGAGTCAACGGACAATACGGCGGGGCAAATGTTACCAGTTCTTTGAAAAATTTCTATAAGGGTTCTACCTCTAGGACTAAGTCTACGCTTTCTTCCTCAGGCTAAAAAAAATGGAAGAAGAAGAAAGGTGGCTAGGGGAATAAAGCTAACCCTACTTCTGTTGTTGTCACCCAAAATGGCAAAAAAACCAAGGTTGCAAGGGAATCAGTTTTCATTTCAACCAGGATGGGCATTGAAAGAAAAATTGCCCAAAATACTTGGCTAAGAAGAATAAGGCAGAAAAAGGTAAATATTATTTACTGGTTTTAGAAATTTGTTTAGTGAAAAATGACGATTCTGCTTGGATACTTGATTCAAGGGCCACTAACCACATTCATTATAGGGAACTACTGGCAACAGTTGGTGGCTGGAGACATGACTCTGCGGGTTGGGAAAGAATAGGTTGTCTCGAAAGTTGTAGTTGGGAGCTTAAAGTTATTTTTTTAACTCAAAATTTATATTATTGGACAACGTATTTTTTGTTCCTCATTTGAAGATGAATTTAATTTCTGTATCTAGTTTATTGGAACATTCATATAATATATCATTCATTCTTGATAAAGTGTTTATTTCAAAAAATGTTATTGATATTTGTTCAACTATAAACAAAAATAACTTATACGTACTAAGGCTGTTAGTATAAAAAAAAATGCTCCACAATATTGAAATGTTTAACATTAAAACTACACAAAATAAAAAACTAAAAGTTTCTCCAAAAAAAAAATACCCATCTTTGGCATCTAAGACTAGGTCACTTTAATTAAATAGAATTGAGAGGTTAGTTAAGAGTAAATTTCTAAAGTTAGAAGAAAATTCTTTACCAGTATATGAATCTTGTCTAGAAGGAAAAATGACAAAACGGTCTTTTACTGGAAAAGGTAATAGAACCAAAAAAGCCTTAGAACTTGTACATTCAAATCTTTGTGGTCAGATAAATGTTAAGGCGAGAGGAGAGTATAAATACTTCATCAATTTTGTAGATGATTATTCTAGATATAGGTATGAATACACTTGAAAAGTTCAAGGAGTACAATGCTAAAGTTGAGAATTTATTAGGTAAAAAAGATTTTAAAAAAATACTTTGATTAGATCGAGGTGGAGAGTATATGGATATGCGATTCCAGAATTATTTGATAGAACATGGAATCACATCTTAACTCTCAGCACCTGTACTGTCACACCCCTCTCAGATCTACCTTTTTCGCCTGAAATGAGGGGTGAAGATAGCAAATATCACCTTTTGTGATACTTACTGCCCACCTTGACCTGTTTTGCCTAATCACTTTTAAACCAATTATACAACTTGCTTAAAAATAATTGATTTCATTACAACACAACTCAAAGTTATACAACTTAATGTTCATGTAATTTGTTTTACATACTCATCCCTAACTTCGAACTCCCCAAACTCCTAGAGTTGAAACCTATGAAAAGAGAACTAATCCTGTGGTGTGGTGTGGCAGACCCTGTCTTCTAGTGGAAACCTAGAACTCAACTCTCTTCGCTATTTGGAGGGGGTATAAAACATTTTGAAAACGTGAGCTAGGAAGCCTAATGAGTGGTGATTTTAATATGAACATAGGTTTCTTTTGGAAATCTTTTATAAATTCATTTTTAACTTAAAAACAACAACCTTGTATTGAAATAGCCAGATAAATTTCCAAAACACGAGCATCAACATATAAGACATTGCAAACAGAGAAATGGCATGATCGTAACTTTACTCAAACATATTCAAGAATAAAATCCACATAACCCCATATAGGATATGAAAAAACATAACAAACCTTGTATCTAAACTTTAGTTGGAGTAGAATGGATCCACCACACCAATATCAATGTCTTGATTTACATGCATGCAATCCTACCCCAAAGCGTTATACACCCTTGCACATGGCTCAAAGCATACGTGTATGCCAAGGTGGGTCTCAAAGACCTGTATTGTACTTCCCTGATATCTTCATCTCCTTGAGTATCGGAAGCCATGAATTTCCCATGTACCTTCTCTTTATCCTTGAGTATAGGGAATGTTTATTCAGGGTACACAGTTTGACAACCATTTTTACATTTTAGTGGTTTGAAATCCACTTACATCAAAACCACCATAAATACAAGTTTCCAAACTACGTCTAGATATTCTTTTCTTAGTTATTTTCAAGAAATTAAGTGGAAATAGTAGATAAATTCCGTTGTTAAACATGTTTTTTTGCATATTCAAGGATAAAACATATTTTTCAACTGAAACATGTAAAATAGATCATGCCAAAATTTTTCCTCAAACATATATACTATAATTGCATATACATAGACTATAGATTAAACAATTGAAAATAAAATCACTCACTATTCATCGGCAAGGATTCCTTTTTCTCCAAGCCTCCCCTGCTTCCTAATCTCTTCTTGGATTCCCAGTTTCCTCCAAACACCAACTTGCCTTGAAATTTTCAGAGTTTAGCTTAGAATCCCAAATTAAGGCTAAAATAACCTTAGGCTACCTTCTTGGCCCTAATTTTAGGTTCAAATTAGAATAGATGTAAAACTAGGCTTTCGATAACCAACAGCAAAAGTGGGTATAGAGATGAACCTCCTCAAATTGTTGGACGTAGATTTAGGCTTTCCAACCATGTTGGACGCATGTTCCATCTAGTTGGACATATGGTTGGTCTTTTCAGCACCTACCCAGCTTGTTGGATACCTCCCTCTACTCTATTGAATGCCTAGTATGTCGACGACGGTTGATGTTCGAGCTAAAAATGATATCATTAATTCAATTTAACCCAAAACAAATAAAATTTGTAGACCACGCACAACTACTAATACTAACATGTAGTAATAGTGGAAGTATGAGGTTGATCCACAAAGAACCTTTATTAATTGGCAAAATTGAGTTTTGAAATCCAAATTGAGGGTGTTGGGATTGGTGTCCTAATTCTCTCAGAGTCTCGTAGTTTGTAAACTTTGTACACATTGTTATGAATAAAATAAGAGTTATTTTATTTGCATTTACTCATATCCAATAAACAAAACTCTATGGTTATTGTATGTAAACTTAAGCATGTATATGAGATATACAAATGGATCATGCCTTAAGTAATAACCTGAAAGGTCTGTAGTATACGGATAAAGGAGGGATACCTTATCCTTGTGACATTATGGATACAACCCGCTTTGTAGAGGTTTACAAGTTTGTGAACTACTACAGATGGTCTGATCCTAACCATTCATGTGGAGACATACGAGTGGGGGTGTCCTATACAAAGAGTTTGTATAAGACTGACCACGAGATGATTAGTCTCTTTATATAACGTCGTTGATACTAGAGATTTACATTTCACTTAAACGATCATAGATGACATGACCTTAATCCTGAGTGTTTTGGGAACTTCTACCTTTGAGGGTGGTCCTTTGATTAGTATGAGTGAGAGTGGCTAGATTTCTAACTCAACAAGCCTACCTTTTTTGGGATTTTTCTTATTGGGGAGGTGGGAACTCAGTTACACAAGACGGAATTCACTCCTTCCCCGAAGCAGGGGTAAGTAGATAGATTGCTCCCTTAAGGGCTGATTCCGGGTCTTGAACATAGTGGCCACATCCTCTCTTTGGAAGAGAGGACTTAGTCATAGTAGGACTATGACTTATGTTCATTAGAGGAATCAGTGGTACTTAAAGAGTTAGATGTAACTACAGAGGCAAAACGGAAAATTAGCCCAGCTGTACTTACGAGCGATCTGTGAAGGGTTATCACACTGTTGATTGGTTGATATGGACACAGAAATATATCTATAGTGAGAAGAGTGCAGTTGTTGGTCTTTAGTGGAATGCCTGATAGTTAAGGGATGATGGATCTCGTGATTAAAGAGTTTAGTCAGTTATTCATGTACCGTTGTAGTTTCAAGCTACAGGTCCATAAGATCCCCTTGGTAGCTCAATGGATTCAAGTTGAGAATCAGTTTTTGGGGTTGATTTGAAATGTTCAAATTAACATGAGAAAATTCAATTATATATAATATAATTGGTGTGATGTATGAGATACATCAAGCGGAGGATTAATGTAAATCATATTTACATCAAGTACCATAAAATACAAAAAAAACTATGTTTTATATGTTTCATGAGATGAAATATTAAAACTATAAGTTATAAAAATAATTTGGTAAGTTGGTTATCATATTTATTTATAATAATATTAATTATTTAATAATTATCTCTTTTTCTCTAATAACCAATTGAGTGGGAGGTTATTGATGGTTTTATGGTAACCATGAGATAAAAGAAAAAATATTTTCCTAAATTTGGTAGAGTTGCTACTTTCAGAAAGTTACTCACGGATAAAGCTATCAAGTGAAATTGTTTCACTAAGCGATAGCTCACGGAGACTAGACGATCATAGAGTTTGACTACACGATAGTTCATCAGCTGATCGTAGCTAAACGATCGTGTGGCATTGTCTATACGATAGGCTGCAATTTACTACATGATCGAGCGTATCATCTATACGATAGACAGCTTTCTATCTCCCACTTGCTCGATCGTCTACATGATTGTTGTCCTCCAGTCTCTTCCTCAAGCCAAGTTCATACAAAGTCCACAACCCCTAGATTCTCATACCGAGAATACCAAGGTAACCATTGTGGTGGTGTCCTCACTCAACTCGACTGTGTTCGAGGAGCTTTTAGTTGTTCGTGTTGTTTGCTGTTGATCGTGCTGTTGTATCGGTCGTTGTGTTTAAGCGTTACTGTTCTTAGACATTTGGAGACTAATCGAGGGAGTTTGAAGAATGTTTCTTCAAAGGTATGCATACTCTATCCCCTGACTCTCTTGTTAGCATGCTGTAATTTCATGTTATGCATGACCTGTTAGTATCCGTTTATTGACTGTAATTTTTAGTGTTCAATTTCAAATGGAATTTGGAATGATCCTTCTGCTGCTCATGGAAATCCTCATGTCTGATTTCCTTCAATTGGTATCAGAGCCAGGTTCTTCTAATATTCCAAATTTCACTTCTGTTTTGAACTTCCTTTACAGTCGAGGTNCGAGGAGTTGTTGGTTTAAAGAAACAAAGTAAAAGTAAAACAAGAATTGATATGAAATTTTGGTAATGAGATTAATGAGAGAGAGTATGAAAGAAATTATATAAGAATTCCAATGGAAAAAGGATCTTTGGGGTTTTATGTAGATTAACCTAATTCTATCATAGACTTAATTGATTTCAAGCAATTCAATTGTTTCATAGTTCATTAAGGCTAAGCCCTAATGCGCTAATCAGCCAATTAACCTAAATTGGTTAATTAACCCTAATTTAGTTCATAAATGCTTCCTAAAGATATTCCACATTAATTCCTAAATTGCATGCATTTCTTGGGTTTTCTCAACTATGACATTCTTTAAATTAAAAAGACTAAAATCAAGCATGATTATTATGAATGTTATAACTAGTAAATCTTTTCAAGAAAATAGGAAAAGAAGTCCAAACATATAATTTTGCAAACAAAAATCAACTAAATTTGAGTTGCTAATTCATCTTTAACAGATTTTATTGAGATTAAGAGCAAGAACATTCAAGAACAAATTACAAGAGGAAAATTGAAGAAAAGTCTAAATAATTGATTATCTAACATAATCCCCAAGAAAGAAAACTTAACATAATCCCCAAGAAAGAAAACTTACCTACTCATGAAATAGTAAAATCTTCAAGAAATCCATTGAATCTTGCAAGAAAATGATACAAGAATGAAGAAATTACAAAATTCTCTCTCACAATCGTGAAATTTGATCTCAAAATCATAAAATTATTCTCCCTTCAATTTTTGAAAAAATTGATTTTAATAGATGTAGGTCGTAGCGTTGCAACGCTGATAAGAAGCGTTACAGCACTTGCTTGTGCAAAGGCGCGCATGCAAATTTTTATTTTTCCGTCAATGTTCATAGCGTTGCAACGCTGAAGGAGAGTGTTGCAAAACTACCCTATTTTTCAAAAATTTTTTACGTTTTGTTTTCTAGTGTGGAGGCAGCGTTGAGCCTATGTATTTTTATAACGTTTCAACGTTGCTTCGATGATGGCAAAATGGTAAATATCTTGACTTCTTTCAATTAGGTGATTTTTGGCTCCTTTTTGCTCCTTTTAGCTCCAAACTTCTTCCAATTGCTCGAAGGTGATCTTGGGACTATTTTACCTAGAAAATTTACATATTAAGCAAATTAATAAAATAAAATTAAGGGAGTTAACATGTAAAATATAGTTCTTTTCAAGACCTATCAATCGGCCTCCTTTTTCTTACCTCAACCTTCTAAGCTTTTCCTCTCATACCTCCCTCTTGAGTTTTCTTTGAGAGTTTCACAAAATTATGAGGTGACATGAACTTCTCTCATGGTATTTATAGGCTCCTCATTCCACCTCTCTATTTAACAACACCTCCTTCAAATTTTGAACAAGTGTCAACTTCTAAAGTATCTTCACCTCAGAGTTAGCCACCTAAATTGTATGCACCAACTCATGCTCCTAAGTGTCAAGTCCTAATGTTTCTTCATCTCAGAGTTTTCCACCTTCTTTTACACTTAGCCAACTTTTCTTCTTCTTATGCAAACTCATTGCATAGGATACTCTCATTCGCATGTCAACTACACAAACGCGTTGGATCATTGTGTTTGCATCAATACAAAGTGGGTCGTATCCATAGTGTTACCGGGATAAGGTACCCAACCTTATCCCTATACTATACACCCTTCAGCCTGTATCTTGAACACTGATCTCTGTATGTTTTCGCATATAGTTCAAGACCCATAAGGCAGCCTTGGATGTTAATTTATTGAATTTATGAGTATTAAGACAAAAATAGACAAACAACATAAACAATAACATTTTTAAATTAACATCTATAACTCTTTATTGATGACGGTCTATTGATAACGTTTACTATCTACAAGTTTTAGGACATAAAACCCAACACAAAATACCGGCTTTGTCCCAAGCATCGTATATCGACAAAATGCTTGTTAGGTATTCAATGCAAAATTCCAAGAAAGGTTTGTTACCTTTCATGCATGGAATTATCATGTCTAATGAATAATGTCCTAAGACACCTCAGACAATTGAGGAGATGATACAAATTCCCTATGCATCTGCAATGGGTAGCCTGATGTATGCCATGTCGTGTACTAGTTGGACATTTGCTATGTAGTGTGGATAATCAGTAGATATCAATCCAATACAGGATTTGATAACTGAACGGCGGGTAAAACCATTCTCAAGTATCTTAGGAAAACGAGAAACTATATGCTTGTGTATGGTGCTAAGGATTTAATTCTTACATGATACACTGACTTATATTTTCATACTAATACAAATTCCAAGAAATCCTCATCAGGATTAGTGTTCATCATTAACGGAGGGACTATAGTATGGCTAGCATCAAGCAAGGTTGTATTGCTGACTCTACCATGGAGGCAGCGTAAGCCGCAAAGGAAGTTGTCTGGCTTAAGAAGTTTCTAGCAAACTTAGAAGTTGTTCCAAACATGTCAATGTTCGTCACCTTTTATTGCGATAATAGTGGTGTTATGGTGCAATCATCTACTCCAAGCCTGGAAAAGGATCATCATAGACTTAGGTGCAACTCATAACTTCATTTCAAAGCAAGAGGTTCGATGCCTGGAGTTAAAGATTAAAAGATACACGGGAAAGATGAAAGATGTTAACTCTGAAGCCCCACCAATTGTGGGGATATCAAAAAGGATATCTCTGAAACTGAGCGAATGGTCTAGAAATGTTGATTTGGTTATGGTGCGCGTGGATGATTTTGACGTTGTGCTTGGTATGGAGTTCCTCTTGGAACATGAATTCATCCCTATGTCGTTGGCCAAGGGTCTAATCATTACAAGCAGCAACCCTGCGGTGATCCCAACTAACATCAAGCAACCTAGTGTGGTGATGATGATCTCTACCCTACAACTAAAAAAGGGACTCAGTAGAGAAGAGGTCACCTTTATGGCTATTTCGATTATTGATGAGCCTAATAGGACACAACCTGTTCCCATTGAAATTCAGGAAGTCTTGAAAGAATATGTCGATATCATGGTGCAAAGCTTGCAAAAGACATTACCACCCTGACATGGGATCGATCATGAAATTGACTTGTACCAAGAGCAAAACCGCCGATGAAAAATGCTTACCAAATGGCTTCTCCTGAACTCACTAAACTCAAGAAAAAAACTAGACGAGTTATTGAACGTTGCATTCATCTGCTCAGCAAAAACACCCTATAGGGCCCCTGTTATCACACCTCGCCATAGATTTCTCTACTTGGACCTAGGACGAGCTGTAACAACAGTAGATCCCAAGTGAGCACTGGAGCCTACCACCAAACTTCCTTTGAACTTGAAACTTAAACTTGAATTAAAAACATTACTTACACAACTATTATCTTATTAGACTTCCATGCTAGGCTACATGTAGCAACCAATTGATGGGTCAGGTGGCAACTTCTGATATGTTAATCACGATTTAAACTCAAGAGTAACCTAATGGAGAAAAATATTTTGAAAAGGTTGAGGTAGAAATCCCTAGTGAGTTGCGAAATTTTATAGGAATATAACTTGAGAGAATTATAATCATACTAAATAGAAATTCAAGCTCTATAAATCAATGTAAAACGTGAGCAATTCAAAATCTTGAGAAAGTTATCATAAAGAGAAAATCATAATCAATTGCAAACGTAAATGTGTACTTGTAGAAATCTTCATCAAATTTGTACCCCAACTTAATCATATTGGTGTAGATCCAATATGCAAAATCAACTTTTCCTTTCCATACGTGCACGTAGGTTAACATTTACACCACCAAAATATATTCTGGTAGTGTATCGGGAACATAATCTATAACATTTACACCTTAGAAACACATTCTCAAGATGTATCGGGAAAACATAACCACATCATTTACACCTTAGAAACACATTCTCTAGGTGCATCGACAAATATAACCTTGTCATTTACACCATTGAAACACATTCATGAGATGTATCGGGTAATCATATGGGTACAAGATCCAAAGCATTTAAAATCTCTTTATCATAAATCTCATAACTCATAACCTTTAATCATACATAAACATGTTTCCCATTCTGAAATCATTTAGAATAAAACATACTTTAACATCCTTAAACATATAACTTCAGCTAAAAATATCACATTACTGGAATTTCATAAATGTTTCTTGAAACCATTGAGCAATTCTTCTAAAACCATACATAATCATAAAATTTCATAATACATAACTATTAGTAAAACATTAGAAATAAAATGGTTGAAAGCTTTGCAAGTATTTTTATTTTTGTTAATTTTTTTTTTTTTTTTACAACTAAAATACAAAACTCACTGTTTCATTTTTCAATATTAACCTCTTAATTGTTTTAATTTATGAATTTATAAACATACCCACTCTTTCATTAAGAATAATAAAACTCTTTCCTTCCACAATTTGAAATTCAAGCAAAACATTCAAGGTTTCTTAAAACTCAATCCCCATTTCACACTTGAAACGACAATTAACAATTCCACTAGCACATGGAAATTTTCAAATCAAACTAGCTAGAAATCCCATAAAACTTAATGTTCTTTAATTTCAACCCATTATTTTCGTAAATTTCCTTAAGAAAACTTACCAAAATGAGATATTGTCCCATAGTCCATTACAGAATCCTTCTTTCCTCAACATCCTTCTTCCTTCCGCTTCAATCCCACAACTTACTTTGTTCAACAAAGTTCTACATCTTCTCGGTACTTTTTATCTTCCATTCACTTTGTATTTTCCAAATAATTAGTTTTCATGGTCTGAACTCTTAAGATGGAGATTTTTAGAAAAATCAATTTAAATGCACTTTTTTCCACATGTAAACCATAAACACGACACATTATCAACAAATTATTGGGATTGGTGTCCTAAATCTCTCTTGTATGAACAAGTTGTTATTAATAAAATAATTGTTATTTTATGAGCATTTATTCAATCCAATAAACTAAGATCATAGGTTATTTTATATAACTTAAACATGTATGTAGAGATATATAGGTGCATCATGTTTAAATGATAACCTAAATGGTATGTAGTAAATGAACAAAGTTGGGTACCTTATCCTAGTGATACTACGGATACGGCCCACTTTGTAGATGTTACAAGTATTGTAAAATTCTACAAATGATTTGATCCTGATCATTCATGTGGAGACATAGAGCGGAGGTATCCTATACAAAGAGTTCGTATAAGACCGGACTACGAAATGATTAGTCACATTATATAACACAGTTAATAATAGAGACTTGCATTTCACCAGGATAACCATAAATAACATGACCTGAACCCTGAGTGAGTTGTGAACTCGTGCCTATAAAGGCAATCCTTTGATTTGTATGGGTGAGAGTGACCAGATCGCCAACTCAATAAGCCTACCATTTTGGGGATTTGTCTGATTGGGGAGCTGAGAACATAGTTACACAAGACGAATTTCTTCTCTGATGTCAGAGTAAGTAGATAAATTGCTCCCTTAAGGACTGATTCTGGGGCTTAAACAATGTAGCCACACCCTCTCTTGGCCTAGGAGGGATTTGGTCACAGTTGGACTATGACTTATTGTTCACTAAAGGGATAGGTGGTACTTAAGGAGTTAGATGTAACTATAGGGGCAAAATGGTAATTTTGGCCTAGCTGTACTTACGAGCAATTTGTGAAGGGTCGTCGCGCTGTTGACTGGCTATATCCAATGGACACAGAAATATATTTGTAGTGCAAAGAGTGCAGTTATCGATCTTTAGTGGAATGATCGACGGTTAATAGATGGATGATTTAATTAAAAATTTTAATTAATTATCCAAATACCATTAGAGCTTCAATCTACAGGTCCATAAGGTACCCCTCTGTAGCTCAACAGGGTTTATTGAGAATTAATTTTGGATTAATTTGAATTGTTCAAATTAGTTGAGGGAATTAATTATATATGATATAATTAATTAAATTGATTATATGTGATATAATTAATTAAATTGATTATATGTGATATAATTAATTAAATTGATTATATGTGATATAATTAATATAATATATTTGATCTATTATAAAATAATGTTTGTTTTGAGAGGAATTAAATATTTGAATGTGATTCAAATACTAATTGGATGAGATTTATATAATTTAGTATAAATGTGATTTATACTAAAAACCATGATTAATTGAGAGAAATACAAACTATAGTTTATATTGTATTTTATACAATATAAAAACTATAGGTTATATGTGATATTTGATATAACATATACTTATATATATACATATAATAAGTTAGTTATTATATTTATATATTTTTTATTTAATTTAATTTTTAATTAAATTAAATGAGGGAGTTATGAAATAATTCCCTCCCTACTTTTCCTCTCCATTAATCGTGGTGTTGAAGGTGTATGAGATTGGTCTTCCTCTTGTATTTTGATGCAGAGATTTTCTCTCTGGCTATCTCTTCAAGAGATCACACAGAGAAGAAAAGTTACTTTTCTTCTCCCTTTCAAATCCTCTCCTCCCTCTTCCCAAATTTTAGCAGATCTCACAACTCCTGCTTATTCTCAAACCTTAAACGAGAATACAAAAAGTTCTCTTGTGGTAGTGGTCATTTGGATTGCCTTTTTTTTTTTTTTTTTGGTTCAAGTTTTGAAGCATTCATGACCAAATCGAAGGATTTCGCAAAGAAGATTGGCTATAAGGGTAAGCGTCCTTCTTCCCTAATTCCTTCTTATTTCTCAAAGCATGTTGTAAATTTAACTATGCATAATTTTTTGTTCGGTAAATTGGGATTCTGTGAAAATTAAAATTAGGACCGATACCCTTCTGCTGCGAACCTTCACCGGTTCCTTCACACATGTTACTAGTCCCTCTTCGTCCAATATTCCGACCCTTTTTTTTCTTTTTTTTCTGTATTTAATTTAACTGTGCAACTATTGAAGGGGGAAAATAACAACATGCCCTTATAACATAATTTTCACCCTTTTTTCCCTTAACCAATTCCCATTATTTCTTCTTACATTTCATTTACTTTAAATTCAATTTAATTTAGTTTTTAATCAAGAAAAATCAATTGGGTTCTCACACCTGTCTTATTTCTGAAGAAGAAAGATGGACTGCTACATTTGTGTATCGATTACAGGAATTTGAACAAAGTCAGGATTCATAACATGTATCCCTTGTTGATCATATATGATTTGTTCGATCAGTTGAATGGAGCTCGATACTTTATGAAGCTCGACCTCTAATTTGGATATTATCAAATTTTCATAGCATAAGGTGACAGATAGAAGACCACTTATGTGACAAGATATGGAGCCTTCGAATTCCTTGTGATGCCCTTTGGTCTGATGAATGCCCCTGCAACATTTTGTACCATGATGAACCAAGTATTTCACGAGTACCTTGACTAGTTTATGGTGGTTTATCTTGATGATTGATTGATAACTTATAGAAATACAAGTTATTTATACTATCTTATTTAGATTATGCGGCAAAAAGAAGGAAAATTTTGCATCGAACTTATAAAAATTGGCTTAGAAACGCAAAAATTGTAAAGTGTCAAAAGCACACCCCGCTAACCCTATTGCGATGGCAAAATGGAATGTCCAAGTCCTTTTGCAGGAAACAAGTCACCGCATGCGACAATCGCTCAAGGACAAAAAGAGCAACGCATTCGCACTGCATGCGACGGTCAATCGAAAATGAAAAAGAGCAACGCAATTGCAGAGCATACGACGATCGATTATGGATGCAAACGATCATCGCATTTGTACTGCATGCGGCGATCGATCCTGGATAAAAAGATCAACGCATTTGCATCTCATGCGGCGATCGATCGTAGATGAAAAGAGCGATGCATTCGCAGGGATTTCTGAAATTCTACAGCTTTTCTATTGTACGATCTGACAAATTGAATGTGGAGCAGAGCGGACGTTTCCACCAAGCCATGGCAAAAAAAGCAGCTTTTCAGAGCGGGACCACTGACGCAGGAGATGCCAAGGTCTATAAATAGCTACATCAATTCCAAAGAAAGAAGGCTGGTCTGAAGAGACAACTTAGAAAAAATCCGAGGAGAAAGATTAGACAAGACCGAAAGGGAAGTCTCGGGAGCAAGAAATTCATTCACATTCCGAAGAGAAGCTCTATGCAGAGATCACTTCTACCTGGAAAACAAACCTGAGAAGGAAGTTCTCCACCACATTCCTCCCACACGCGGGCAAGAAAATTGTCTCCGATCGAGATCCATGTCAAGACATTGACATGCTTTCCTTATTTGTTCTTACTTTCTATTCATCAACTGTGTTCATTTCTAATCTTTCATTCATCCATCTGTAACAAACGCTTTATCATTATCTTTTAATATCATTATCATATTCATCGTCATCTATCTGTCTTCACCATACATTCATTGTCCATTTCTTTCACTATGTGTAACTAATCCCTCAGGGTAAAAGGGAAAGATTAAGCGAGTAAGTTAATCCTTGTTGAAGAAATCGGCTAAGTTTAGCTAATGAGTGCTCAATGGCATCTTTACCTGTGAGAGCAGAAGTGAAGATGTTATTCCACCTCTTGAAAAAAGGTTGGAAGAATGCGTTAACTAAAGCGAGAAGTATTTTCAGAGATAGAAACAACCTTGCATTCACAACGTTCATCCCTAATTCACCATAGACATATGGGAACGCGACCAATCACTGAGAGGTGTAAGCCAAGGGAAAGCGGAACCTTAGTTACATCCTCAACAGGATTAACGAATTTGTGATGTCCTTTCCCTCAACCCAGTCTCTTTCTGACACATTTCACAAGACTTGTCACCGCATTCCATCAGATCCTTGCACATCTTCACAAACAGTCCTCTATTTGTTTATTTTTTTTATTTATCACCACATTTTATTTTATCATCTCACTTTATTTATCACCACATTTTATTTTATCATCGCACTTTCTTTATCACTACATTTTATTTTATCATCGCATGTTATTTTATTATCACATTTTACTTTTCACCGTATTTTACTTTTCCCAAAACAATTCATTATTATTTTGTTTCCGGTCGCATATATCACATTAGTATCACATTGATCATCACAATCCCTGTGTTCGACCTCAGATCACTCTGAGAAACTTGCGTTCAAATTATACTTGGTTTCAGTGCAAGAAAACTTGTGACATGCGCGTACTACAAGACGCATACTACAAACGCATATTAGCATCATCGCATACATTATTTTAGAACGTAGTATCACATTTATTATTGAGAGTGCATACACATCATCATCCATCCTTTCTTACCATATTTGCGGTGGCATTACATTACGTTGCATTACGCATCACGTTCCACCACAATTAAAATTCATTCAACAAATGTTTGCGCAAATCAAAATTCCAATCTTACACTGACATAGTTGTTTACAGTCCTACTCTAGAAGAACATCAGGTTCATCTCCCATTAGTCTATGATAAGTTATGGCAGAGTTAGTTGTATGTCAAGAAAGATAAATGTACTTTTGTGCAAAAGCGAATAAACTTCCTAAGATATGTAATTGAATACGGGAGGATTGGAATGGATGGCGATAAGTTACAAGCTATACAGGAGTGGCGAACCCCCACCTCTATGATCGAGTTGCATTCTTTCTTAGGGTTGGCTAATTATTATCGTCGATTCATTGAAGGATTTTTAAGAAGAGCCACTCTACTGACTGAGCTATTGAAGAAAGGCACGATTTGGTAACTGTCGACAGAATGCCCGAATGCCTTTGAAGAATTAAAGGCGACCATGATAAGGGGTTTTGTTCTTATTCTAGTTGAAGTGTCAAAGCCTTTGAAGTTGAGACAAATGCATCAAAGTATGCCCTTGGGGGCGTCCAAATGCAAGAAGGCCATCTTGTGGCCTAAGAAAGCCAGAAACTCAACAATGCCGAGAGGAGATATACAGTCTTCGAGAAGGAAATACTGCTCATGGTCCATTGTCTGAAGGCTTAGAGGAAATATTGAAGGAATCGAATTCCTCAACGGAAGTGCCTGAATGTGTGCTTTCGAAATTCATTTTGGAAAATCATGAAAGCAAAGAAACTATCACACCCCCTCCTAGATTACCCTTTGAATCTGGATGAGGATATGACCGTGGTAGTTACTAACCCTACTGCTAGTACCCACCACCAAAGCCTTCTATTCTAAATACCAACCTATTCAACAAATTAGTAGTATACGCATACAGCAAGCCTCCCTTAAGGTTCTACAAAGATACATAAACACATGCATACAACCATGACTTAACATCTACGGAAAAATATTCACAAATGGCCTAAAAAATTCCTAACAAAGCCCTAGTCCCTTTCAAAACATGTGTACACAAACAAGCCATCAACCTAAGTTCTTATGAACAAGCCAGGCTTTTCAGTGGCAAGCAGTAGCAGGATCAACCTTGAGGAATCTGACCGCTACCTGAAAAGGAAAACATTTGAAAACTTGAGCTAGAAGCCCAGTGAGTGACTTAATAAAAATATAAATTTCATGCTTAAACTGAAAGCTCGAAAACATAATACTGGAACTAAAATATACCAAGCAAACATGTACATAAAACCTTTAAAACCACCATTAAACATCATTATTCCTTAGTTGAGAACGAGCATACACCACTCTAGCTCCTAACGTCTATTACCGGCCAAGAGACCCATATTTCGACCTCCCTTTGCTGGTATATAGCCTAGGAGATCTATACTTCGACCTCCCTTTGCTGGTATATGGCCTAGGAGATCCATACTTTAACCTCCCTTTGCTGGTATATGGCCTAGGAGACCCATACTTCGATCACCCTTTATCCTTAGTTGAGAGTGAACTACTAGATCTAACCCTCGATGTCAACCTTAGTCGGGGAGAACCCTTTTGCTCAATCTCTCAACGTCAACCTTAGTTAGGGAGAACCCTTTTGCTCAATCCCTCAACGTCAACCTTAGTCGGGGAGAACCCTTTTACTCAATCCCACGATGTCGTATTACCAACGTCTGTACTTTGACAACCTTAATTATTTAAGACATAATACATCAAGCTTCATTCGACCTTAGCTTACTCTATCGCATGCTTCACACTTTGTAAAAGAAGTTGGCTTAAATCATGTTGAACTAGCTCGTAAAATCCATTAGCATGCGTTAGACCGGATAACATACTTGAACACTCATACATTAGTAAACATCATGAAAATGGAGTTACTAAAACATGCTGGAAGTATTTGGACAAGATAACATACTTAAATCATGTCAATTTCCATGGAAAACATGCTTTTCTTAGCATGATAAATAACTTCAAACATATATTGCTTCGCACCTCATTTAAAACACTTAGCAGGAGAAATAACTTCAAAGAAATCATAGTTTCTAAATCATTAAAACATTAAATCATCACAGTCACTCACAGCTCGTTGGCCTCTTAACTGGTTATACGCCTCTTCTAGCTCTTCTTGGCCTGAAAGGACATAATTCCCGATTAACTACTTAGAATTCTTAGCAAAATACCTCAAATAGTTCATTTACTAATGGAACTTTCATCATCAAAGATAGCTTTACTAGCAAGATCCTCCTCATGAGCGAGATCAGCGAGATCCTCATGAGCGAGATCAAGCTTTTCCTGGCAAACTTCCATCCTAGCGATACTAACCTTACCAACGATACTCAGACCAATTTCCAGCGAGATTTGTCTCTAGAGCGAGATCCTCAGAACAATATTAGCGATATTTCCTTCATAAGCAAGATCCTCATCCCCATATCTCGCTATAACTCTCCATGGTGAGCTGTTTGCTTGTTCTTCCCATGCTGCTGTCTGCTTATGCACAGATTCTCTATTACAACTTCAAAAATTCATAACTCAAAATCCAGACCCCTTTTGAAGAAACTTCCTTCTACAAATATGTTTAGAATTGAGTTAGTTTCTTACCTTACAATTTTTGCCAAACTTCCTTATAGTTTGTCCTAGAGATTCCAATCTTCACCTCGAGCCCTGCTTAATCTGTAATTCTGCCTCTTCTGCAAATTCCTCACTTTTGTTCTTCTTCTTCTGCAATCTTTCTTCGGCAAGACAATCTCAAAAACTAGATTCTCTCAGCTTTCAAATAGCACTGATTTCACTAAATTTGCTCATGTAGATTACCAAAACCAAGCTTTCGAAATTCCTCTTCTTTTTAATCTTCCTGTCGCCTCCCGAATTCAAGGATTAGCCACCACGTGCCAAACCAATAAGTGAGCTTTCTTATTTTGTGTTTTTCTTTTTCTTTCTCAACAACTCTTATAAATAACATGATTTTCCACTTATTAGATATTTAATATATCATTCCTTTGGCTAAACATGCTTGTTTAGGAAACTTAGAATTCGGGGTTTACACTTAGCTACACAAGAGCTTATTTCTTCTTGCTTCCATCCTCTATCCCTCCTAAAACATGGCTTCATTTAACTCATTAGAAGACATCATATTACTTACTCTTACTTAAAGTAATTAGGGTTCCGGTTTTACAGAAACATACAGAATAGTATGGGATAAACATACATATATATAAGCATACTGTTACAGAAGAAGAGGAACATACCCTTGAAGACAATCTTCAATGCTTTCTTCTACAACAAACTCCCATATCATGAACTCTTCGTACAGTGAAAATCTACCTCAAGCTTGAAGCTCTTTCCAAAATCACGACCAATCATCAAAACACCACTAGGCCTTCCTCACTATTCTCATGATAAGGAACATAATAGTGGGATCCTTCTTGATCTGAAGATGAAAGGGAAGAAATGAGAGAAATTTTTTAGAATTTCTTTTTCTACTAAGAGATTTGTTGTTCTTTTTCTTTTTTTACAGATCAAATAAGAGAGATGATGTATGGAGAAGGAGTTATAACTCCCCTCCATTTTGGAAAAGCTATTTTGATTTTTATATTATTTAAATGATATATTAAATCTAACTTAATATGTAATTAAATAATAATATTAAATAATTCACAATTAATTAATTAATTAATAGATATCATATATTTATTTAATTTGAATCATATTCAAATAACATCCTCTCACACATAACCTATGGTTTTAATACGAATCTCATTCATATTAATTTTAACTTATAATTTAATATAAATCTTATTCATATTAATTTAATATTTGATTCTTATTCAAATATATATCTCTCACGTAACGTATAAATTTAATATGAATCTCATTCATTATAACCTATAGTAATTATATGAATCTCATTCATACAATTAATATTCGAATCTTATACAAAATAAACTTTATTTTATAATGTATCTATATACATTATATGAATTTGAATCTTATTCAAATATTTATCTCTCATATATAGTATTACTTATAAATCATATTTATAATTAACTATATATTATAATGTATCAATATACATTATACTTTATATTAATCACATTTATATAAATTATATCTTTATTTCCCATTAAACAATTCAAATTATTCCAAACCAATTTATTCCTTATTTTATCCTTAGTGAGCTAGCAAGAAGACCTAATGAACCTACATATTAGAAGCTTCAATGATACGTGATTAATTAATTAAACTCTTTAATTAAATTAATCAACATACATTAACTGTAGGTCACTCCACAAGAGACCCAGAACTGCACTCTTGATACTGTAGATATATTTTTGTATTCATGGTTATAACCAATCAATAGTAAGTCGACCCTTCACGAATCGTTCGTAATTACAACTAGGTCAAATTAGTATTTTACCCTTGTAATTACATTTAACTCTTTAAGTCCCATTGATCCTTTAATGAACAACTTGTTTATGGTCCTACCATAAACAAAATCCTCCCTAGCTAGTGAGAGGAAGGGGGTCCATTGTTTAAGACCCAGAGTCAACACTTAAGGGAGCAATTCATCCATTTATCCTAAAGACGAGAATGAGCGAATTCCATCTTGTGTAGTTATGTTTTCAGCTCCCTACTTGGACAAATCCCCAAAATGGAGGCTTATTGACTCGGCGAATCTGGCCACTCTCATCCATATAGATCACAAGACTATCCTCATTGACAAGAGTTCATAACTCACTCAAGATCAAGGTCGAGTCACCTATGGTCATCCTATGAAATATTAATCTCTTCAATCAACAGTGTTATAAAAAGAGATTGATCATTTTGTGGTCCAGTCATATACAAACTCTTTGTATAGGATAACTTCGTATGTCTCCACATGAACGATTAGGATCAAATCGTTTGCAACACTTTACAACTTTTATAGAAATTACAAAGTGGGGTTGTATCCATGATGTCACCAGGATAAGACACCCAACTTTTTCTAAACACTACAGACCATTAGGTTATTACTTAAACATGATCCACCTGTATGTCAACCACATACATGTTTAAGTTACATATAACTATGAGACTTTAGGGCATACGTCCCAACAAATATCTATTGGGGTCTTTGTTTGTAGTAAAGACCAATAACAGTGCCATATGTCACTTCTTTGATCAGCATAAGTTGACTTTTAAACAGGCACGATGGCAAGAATTCTTAGCTGAATTCAATTTCAAGTTTAAACACAAGAAAGGGACAAGTAATCAAGCGATCGACGCTCTGAGTAGGAAGGGTAAGCATGTGGCCCTTTGCATGTTAGCCTACATTCACAAAAACAAGGTCAATGGGTTGATGCACGACATCATCAAAGAGTTCTTATGGAAAGACTCCTCTACCTAAGCTGCCATTGCTCTAGCTAAAGCTGGCAAGACCAAGCAGTTCTAGGTTGAAAGAGATTTGTTGTTGACAAAAAGGAATTGATTGTATGTTCCCAGGCTGTGAGACTTAAAGAAGAAATGGCTACAATAGTACCATGATACCCAGTGGGCCAGTCATCTGGGTTGGCAGAGAACTTATGCATTATTGAAGAAGCACTATTTCTGGCCCGACATGAGAGAAAATGTCATGCAATATACCAAGACTTATCTTATCTGCCAACAAGACAAGGTCGAGAAAGAGAAATTTTTTTGGCTCCTCGAACCCCTGCCTGTACCAGCCAGACCATGGGAAAGTATATCCATTTATTTCCTTACCCATCTCTCAAAGGTGACCGATAATGAGGCAATCTTGATTATCATTGACCAATTCTCGAAATATGCTACTTTCATATCCACTATGGAGCAATGTTCCACTGAGTTGACAGCCCAACTATTCTTCAAGCATATAGTGAAGTTGTGGGGAGTTCCAACGAGTATTGTTAGCGACAAGGATGGTTAATTCATTGGCACGTTTTGGATTGAATTTTTTTCTTTCTTGGGGACGAGTATGAACATATCCTTAAGTTACCATCCACAAACTGACAGCCAAATAAATAGATTCAATTGCCTGCTAGAGGAATATTAATGCCACTTGGTCGATGCCCACCAGAAGAATTGGGTCCGGTTACTTGACATAACCCAATTTTGTTTCAACTGTCAAACGAGCTTGTTGATAGGAAAGAGCCTTTTGAAGTTATAAGTGGGAGACAACCCTTGTTGTGTCATATTATTGATCATTCTTATGCAGGGAGAAGTTCTCAAGCCCACAACTTTACCAAAGAGTGGAAGCAGACCACCAACATCGCTTGGGCATACTTAGAGAAACCCTCCAAGCGTATGAAGAAGTGGGCAGACAAGAAGGGTTGCCCTTTTGAATTTTGAGTAGGAGACTAGGTGCCCATTCTTATTGGTTGAAATATAGTAAATAATTTGCATTATGGACCATAGACGATTCTTATCAAGGGCACACCCATATCGAAGAAAAAAGCATGGTTTTATGGGAAAGTAGAAGAAGAGTTGCCTCCCAAAATTACAACAAGTAGTGCAATTTATACCCAACTCGAAGATTTTGATAATTGTTGGGGGGAAATGTGGAAATAGAAAGAGCAAGAGTCATAAAGAATCGTCAAATCAAAGGTGGAAGAAGCAATCAATTTTCTTCGATCTACCATATTGGAAGGTTAATGAATTCTAAGCTATGGCATATTTTATTGAGTTTCAAACTATTGAGGTTCAAACAAGGCCATTAACGATTTGAAACTTTGATTGTGTAGGAAATACCAATATGCCACAACTTGGATGTCATGCACGTGGAGAAAAATGTATATGAAAGTATTGTAGGTACAATATTAGATATAAATGGAAAATCAAAAGATGGAATTAATGCAAGAAAAGATTTATAACTTTTTAAAATTCGCCATGACCTATATCCTCAAGAACGAGGAGGGAGAACTTACTTACCTCTTGCTCTACACACTTGTTGAAGTTTGAGAAGAAATTATTTTGTTCAAGGTTGTACAAGCTAAAGTTGTCTGATGGATATAGTTCAAACATTGTAAAGCATGTATCATTAGATGAATGGAAAGTGATGGGGTTGAAGTCTGATAACTTGTAGAAATACAAGTTATTCTTCTCTCAAAGTTAGAATAATTAAGATCTTTAGTGATATAAACACACTCATTATGAGAGAAAATGCATGAAATTCCACACATGTGATAAACACATACAAAAGTATCCTTTTTAGTAAAAAGCTACTTCACTAATGCATTTCAACGCAGGAATCAAAGAAATTTACTAAGTGTTGCAACCAAGGCCAATGCAAAAGGTATGCGTCCAAGAATATTCGACGCATGAAGGATACATTGGCTCGTGCATTTCATGTCAAATCACCATTTCCAGGCATGGGCATCTGACTGGTGGTGTCTAAACATTTTAGAAGTGGCAACAGCTATTCCAGGATATGAAATTTAATGCAAGTCCAATCACCAAGTTGTCAAGATTTTCCTATAAAAGAAGAAGCCACCTTTAGAATCAAAGGTAAGATACCTTAGAGCCAAACGGTTAGAAACTTTCTTCAGCACCAGTAGATAAAATCTGTCGTTTGCAAGCAAGAAGTAGGAGGGAAGACACCATTTCACCATTGATCAAGAGGTGTTGTTGGAGAGAAGTTTAAGAAGATATCTTTTTCAACTCTTCTACCACATTGGGTGTAGCAAGCATTAAAAACAAGCTAAAGAGGATAAGAGATTGAACTCTGCAGCTTGACTTCTTTTTACACTTCATTTCTGTTCACCATTTTATTTCATTAAGTTGAGATTGTTTGTATAAATACTTATTATCTTTAATTCAATCTCATCTTTGGCCATTTATCACTTTTCTATCTATTTACCTTTGAAATTGTGTGTGTTTGTGAATTTTTTGACTTAATGAGAGCATGAAATCTATAGCTTAAATCTCCCTGATCAGTTGATTAAAATGATTAACAAGTCAAGTCACTCAAGAGAGCAATTGAAATATTGAACGCATTAAGTTAGGGCGTGAAGTAAGTTTAGAGATTGAGTTTCTCAAGTTTTTTGCCTTTCTTTATGACCAACGCATGCACCCTAGAGATAGGATTAAATGTGGCTTTCACATAAAGAGATGTTGAACTTAGCAGGAACTAAAGAATAGAATTTCCAATGCATAGCACATACATTTAGATTGTAAACAAGCATCTATATCATCTTCATCTCATCTTCATTATGCTCACATAGGCCTCCTAAACTTGCTAGGAAATCAATGCATACCACTTACACTTAAAACAATTCATCCATAAATCCCTTTCTCCCTTTGAACTTCTATTTTTTCTTGCATGCATGCAATTAGCTTAGTGTAAATAACCAACATTTCTCAAGTTAATTAGGAAAAATCTGCATCAAATCCAAAAACAAGGTCTGCGTTAGAACATTCTATAGTCCCTGCGTTCGACGCTGAACTTACCAAGAAACTTAGGTTGGATTTATACTTGGGTCTAACTTAAGAAAACTTGTATGCATTCACAAGGTGTGCACGCATCCACTACCAACGCATCGCCTGATTTTTTTGTCAAGAGAGAAATCAATCCATCAACCAACTCCATCCATTATAATTATTTGTCGCCATTCTCCTTCATCATTTTAAGCACTTTTAGAATCAAAATCACGAGGCGAACAAAGTTTCATGATTATCATGTGTTCATGCAACAATTTTTACCCGTGGTGCTTAGAGGCTTGCTCCCGAAAGGTCCAAAACATGCAATATATAGGCTATATTCATATTTCAATAGACTTTGCCAACATATAATTGATAGAGAGATTATGTTAAAGCTTGAAAAAGAAGTGGTGGACATTTTATGTCTTCTTGAAAGATACTTTTTACTTTCATTTTTTGATATAATGACACATTTGGTTATTCATTTAGGTCGCGAAGCTCGTATATGTGGACCTGTTCAATTCCGTTGGATATACCCGTTCGAAAGGTAAATGCCTTACTTTTGATATAGTGATAATTGTGATCCTTCTTTTAGTGATAATTGTGATCCTTCTTGTACTAATAATATTTAATCTAGATATATGAAGATATTGAAAGGTTATGTACGAAACAAAGCACGACTGGAAGGGTGTATTGCAGCATGCTACTTAGCTGATGAATGCGTAGACTTTTCAAATAAGGTTCTTAAGCAGTCAGTTGAGGCAGTGAATAATCAACATCAGAATGAAGAATACTAGAATGATGTCATCATAGAGGGTCGTCCAATATCTTCTGGAACTCCAATTACATTATTTGATGATGTACTTGAGAATGCACATCGATATGTCTTATTCTGAAGGAAATCAAGTATGAGGATTTCCATGAGCAATGGAAGGATCGTTCCAAATTTCATTCGAAATTGAACATATACAATTACAGTACAAGAACGAAAATAAACAGGTCATGCACACAAGAAATTACAGCATGCTTCAATAGAATCAAGGGATAGAGTATGCATACCTTTGAAGAAACATTCTTCAAGAATCCCTCGAACAGTTATAAGTGTCCAAGACAGCACTCGACAACGACCGGAACAACACGAACACAACGAATGGCCTCCACAAAGACAATCGAGTCCAATTCGATACACGAAGCGAGTAAGAACACCACCACAATGGTTACCTTGATATTCTCGGTGTAAGAATCCAGGAGTTGTGGGCTCTGAACTTGTCTTGAGGAAGAGACTGGAGGACACGATCGTGTAGATGTCGAGCAAGTGGGAGATATGAAGTTGTCTATCGTATAGACGATGTGCCCAATCATGTAGTAAATGGCAGCCTATCGTATAAACTTAGCCACGCGATCGTTTAGCTACGATTAGCTGAAAGACTATTGTATAGTCAAAGCTCCATGATCGTTTAGTCTCTGCATAGCTATCGCTTAGTGAAACACTTTCACTTGATAGCTTAATCCGTGAGTCACTTTCCAAATTAGGCAACTTCAAATTTTAGGAAAACAATTTTTTTTTATCTCGCGGTTACCATAAAACTACCAATAACCTCCCACTCAATCAATTAATAGAGAAAAAGAATTAATTATCATATAATTAGTATATTATAAATAAATATGATAACCAACTTACCATATTATATTTATAACCTATAGTTTTAATATTTCATCTCATAAAACATACAAACCATAGTTCTTTTTATATTTGATTGTACTTAATGTAAATCATATTTACATTAATCCTCCACTTGATGTATCTCATACATCACACCAATTATATCATATATAATTGAATTTTCTCTTGTTAATTTGAACACTACAAACTAACCTCAATAATTGATTCTTAAATTGAATCCATTGAGCTACCAAGGGGATCTTATGGACCTGTAACTTGAAGCTCCAACGGTACGTGAATAGCTGACTAAACTTTTTAGTCACGAGATCCACAATCTGTTAACTATCAGGCACTCCACTAAAGACCGACAGCTGCACTCTTCTCACTACAGATATATTTTTGTGTCCATATCAACCAATCAACAGTGCGGTAACCCTTCACAGATTGCTCGTATGTACAGATAGACCAATTTACCGTTTTGCCCCTGTAGTTACATCTAACTCCTTAAGTACCACTGATTCTTCTAATCAACATAAGTCATAGTCCTACTATGACTAAGTCCTCTCTTACAAAGAGGGGATGTGACCACTATGTTCAAGACCCGGAATCAGCTCTTAAGGGAGCAATCTATCTACTTACCCCTACTTTAGGGAAGGAGTGAATTTCATCTTGTGTAATTGAGTTCCCAGCTCCCCAATCAGACAAATCTCCAAAAAGGTAAGCTTGTTGAGTTGGCAATCTAACCACTCTCACTCATACTAATCAAAGGACCACCCTTATAGGCAGGAGTTCCCAAAACACTCAGGATTAAGGTCATATCACCTACGGTCGTTTAAGTGAGACGTAAGTCTCAAGTATCAACAGTATTATATAAAGAGACTAATCATCTCGTGGTCTGGTCTTATACAAACTCTTTGTATAGGACACCCCCACTCGCATGTATCCACATGAATAGCTAGGATCAGACTATCTGTAGTAGTTCACAACATTTGTAAACCTCTACAAAATGGGTCATATCCGTAATGTCACCAGGATAAGGTATCCCTCCTTTATCCGTACACTACAGACCTTTTAGGTTATTACTTAAGGCATAATTCACTTGTATATCTCATATACATGCTTAAGTTTACATACAAAAACCACAGATCTTTGTTTATTGGATATAAGTAAATGCAAATAAAATAACTATTATTTTATTAATAACAATGTGTACAAAGTTTACAAACTACGAGACTCTTGGAGAATTAGGACACCAATCCCAACATATTCAACATAGTAGAAGTGGAACCATTTATCGAGTAAGTTAATTTGTGTAACCATATTACTTTGTTTAATTTAAGACTATTATTTATGACAACTTATTTGGGTAGAATGCATATGAGTTAACTCATGACCAAGATAGATGGCTAACAAAAGATTCTAATCTACTTTGGAGGATTCATATAGAATAATTTTCATCATGGTTGAAATCTGAGGTGATACTAACTATTTCATAAATGTTCTATCAAACAATGAATATATAAAACTATAATATACTTTAAATAACAAGTAGGTATGTTTGGTTTTATTAGATTGTATTAGATTCATCTGCTGAAGGTTACTCTGACTTATTAATATGGCTTGAAAAAGGGCCAAGAAAACATGAATGTCTTACACTGGATACATCATAAATGGGCAACGATTTCACATAAAGAGTGTTGAAAAATCAACCCAAAACAGTGGTGCTTCTATAGACGCTACAACATTATGTAGATTCAGTTCCAAAGAGCTCAAGTTGTGAACCTAGTTGCTTATTATGGGGTATTACAAAAAATCATCTTGTTAGATTCCTACCAACTTCCAATCTTTAGGTGCATCTGGGCAAATTTTTGTAATGGTTAAAAGTTGAGGAAGGATTCACTCTTGTTAACTTACATCAAAGTTAAAGTATATTTATACAAGAGCCTTTCATCTTTGCCTCGTAAGCCAAACAAGTGTTTTATGTTAGAGAACATGACACCTCAAATTGGTATGTCTTATTAAAAGCACCATCAAGAGGATTTCATGACTTAAAGAGATATATGATGAGAACTATGATAGTATTGTGGTTAGTAAGGAAAAAATTCATAGTGCGGTTGAAGACGTTGATGAAAGTGATGAGCTTACTTTTGCAAGACAAGATTGTGAGGGTGTTTTGATTTGAGAAGTAGTTTGATGCATTGTATAAATGTTTTTTGTGATTGTATTAAACTTTATAGTATTTATTTTGTAAAGGTACTTTGATTATATGAAGTCACCCTCAATCATGAACTAAAATTTGTTTTGTAAAGACTTTTTCACCACTTTGGTGAATATCATATTGATATTAGTTATTTTCTTATATCAATTAATTTTGTTCATAAATTCTTCTTCATAATTTTGTATCAATATCTAGGTGTATGTCATTGGTGCCTATTGATTATTTACTAATGATGCTTTTTAGGTTGAGATGGAAGGAAATATGCTACTACCTCAAACTATACAACACATACAAGATAAGTTGAAACAAAAAGTCACGGAAAAAAAGAGTCACTACGAAGGAAGATTTGTAGTGATGAAATGTTACATGACCACCAAATAGAAGAGGTAAGCGTCCAAAAGAAAAAATAAAATGTGTCTAACCATGATAAAGATAGTTTGCCTCGTCCAAATGACCAAAACATGGAAAAATCTCTTATTAATGTCCACCCTGAAAATTTCTCAAATCCTAATGAGAAGGTCGTTAAAGGTAACCCTATTTCAAATCCTATATTAGACTCACCTACTACTTGAACAAGATTAGCACTTCGTAGGCAAGCAACAACTTTTAATGCAAACAGACTTGAAAATGAAGATCATATAGTCAATAAACCCCCATTTGAAACAATAATTCTGTCAAAAAGAACAAAAGGTCTTACAAAGATGAAGACAATAGCTGTTGATAAACAATCTAGTGTGAACCTTATTTTCAATGAATATGGACAACCTATTGGGGATGAATCAGTTGGATTAGCTTCTTTTCTTGGTCCACTAGTAAGAGAGGTTGTATCAGTGAATTTAGAGAATTGGAAGAAACTACCTACAAGGTTGAAATTTGTGTTGTGGAAGTCTATCAAGGTATAAAGTTACTTTATTTCATGTACATATTTTAAATTGAAGGCACATATCATTTTCTCCAATACTTTTGTTATGATTTATTTCTAATTATTTTATACTTTAGTCAAGGTACAATGTAGATGAAGATTGGCAAAAAAAAAAAAAAAGTTTTTTTTCCAGAAGATGGGTAGATTATAAGGACTGAAAAATCATGTCTTGTAAAATAAATTCGAGATGCCCCAAAAAATGATGCACTTTTGAAGCTTACGCCTAATAATTTACAATCTGTAAATGACTGGATGAACTTTGTGAGTGAAAAGACTAGTACAAACTTCATGGTATGAAAATCTCTACATCAAAAACATGTACGTACATTTTCTTATTATTACTTTAATATAAATGTTGGATGTCTTTTATTTCAGTAGTTGAAAAAAAAAAATACAAAGCTATGAAGAAGAAACAACTCCTACATACATGTAGTATGAAAGGGTATGCTCGTTTAGCTAAAGATATGGTAAAGATCATTCTTACTATACTTCAATCTTGCTTTAATATTGTATGTGAGTTCATTTTTTTAATCTTATTTTGTAGAAAAAAATAGTTCAGATCCAACTTCAGTCACAAGGATTGCGTTATGGACAAAAGTACACAAAAGAATGATGGACAATTGGTGAATGTACAAGTTGCTGAGACACTCGTACGTTTTTATTTAGACTTTACTATGTTCTTTTTCTTAAAAAATTGTCAATTAAGAATTGACTTTGTTGGGATAATCAGCTTATAGAGTTTCTGGACTTTCGTTCAAGAATGACTTGATTGAATTGTATTATGTTTTTTTCTTGGAAGGGGGAGGAGAGGGGGACTATTAAGCATTGACTTTGTTGGAATATTATGCTTATAGAGTATATGAAATTTGGTTGAAAATCATAATTATTATACTATGTTCTTTTTCTTAAAATGTTTTAATTAAGAACTTATAGAGTTTGTGGATTTTTGTTGAAGAATAACTGGATTGAATTGTACCATATTGTTTTTTTTTTTTTTTTTGGGGGGGGACTTGAAAAAGTTTATAAGTATTGACTTTCTTAAGATATTATACTTATAGAATATGTGAAATTTAGTTGAAAATGGTATTAGACTATACTATGTTCTTTTTCTATTGGGGGATTAGCTTATAACTATGTTTACTTAGTTCAAATCTTGGAAGAGTTGTCCTTGTGAATTTGTTGCTAAAGGATAGGCAGAAATGTGGGATTTGTATTGTGTAATTTTGCACATACTAGTTGCTAGGAGCGCATTGAACAAACTGAGGCTGATACGATAACTTCAACAAATAACACGGTTGATGACGCTTTGAGTAAAGTTCTTGGCTCTAATCATGGACATGTAAGAGGACTTGGGTTTGGTTTGACTCATACAAAACTATCTATCTTGTCTCAAAAAGATAACAAATATAAGATTCTTGAAAAAGAATATTTGCAGATGAAGGAGGAAATGATAGAAATGAAAGCAGTGAAAGATGAAATGATAGAAATAAGCAATTATGTCATGTTTAATAGAGAAACAGGTAATCTTTTTTCATTAAGCAACTTACATTTATTTTTTCTATTATTAGTTAACTTCACTTTTTTTTTCCTATGAAATTATCATAGGTTGTACCAAGTGAGGAACTTTCAAATGCTAATATAAATGGTTTTCCAATGATCCAATTACTCTTGTTCATCACATTCATATCGGTACACATGTAGTTAGAGTATGGGTTGGTGTATTAAAGAAACCCAACGCATATTTGTGGAGGCCTACATCAGAAATGACGTGTTTTGAAGAAACTTTTGGGACTACAGTAGCATGGTCATTTGATAAAGTGACCATTGGTATGTTATTTGCCAAGCTTATTTATCTATATCTATTAAACATTTTCTATATTTGCTTAATATTCACTATTGTTGGTTTCTAAAAATATATATATTTGTTGGTATATATATATATATTATAAATTTATGTAGGTGAATGAAATGATGTCTTACCAGAGGAAAAAAGAACTAACAATGACACTCAACTACATGATAATATAATCGTTTTTTTCGAAGGTCCTGACAGCCCATGTTATTAAAAGTCTGGGACTTTCTATAGTGTTTTTCTAAAGCTATAATGGATGCTATTATAGTATGAAAAAATAGCTTATATACGTTGCTATAAAAACATTTGATAATATTTTTTTATTAAAGCTATAATATGTTTATATAGCTAAAATAATGTGTTATCTTTAACATACAATAGCCTTTTTTCAACTCTATATATAGTATTTATAGTTGTAATTGTATACTATAGTAATGTTATTTAATATTTTCTAATTGTTATAATAACCTTTTCATAACATTTCATTTTTGTTATATAAACCTTTCCATAGCTTTACCTCATGGCTATAAAAAAAAGTAACTTTTTCTCAAAAATAAATTTTGAATTAATTAGTTTTTGACAAATTTTAGTTCAAGTACTCAAGTTTAGTTAAAATTTACACACATAAAATACTTCATAGCACAATAAATACTAATAACTTTCATTCATAATCTATTAATATTACAAAATAAAGTACTCAATAACTTCATCGACTAAAGTTGTCGTCTAAATGATACGTGCTAGGTAAATCGTGTGCTCAGTCCATGATTTCTTAAGCTAGTCATGGACCAAGTACACTATTACAATGTGTACTCAGTCATTTAGATTGATTGTCTCCATGTGGGATGCATGAAATACATATGAGTACTTCACTTATTTTTTTAGTATTTATCCATTTCACTCTATTTTGTCATTATTTATTAAAATAACATTACTTTAAAAATTAAAAATTAAAAAAAAAAAAAAAAATCTAAAGGACTAGTTGAATAGTTGAATTATGCTCAAGTGAATATTTATATTCTAACCTTCATATTGTTCTTGAATTTTTTGTTTCTGAAGAAGTTATTCTTAAAAATTGGCACTTTATACAAAAATCATTACAAGAAGATATTTTTAGTCCTGCAAATGAAATATAGCATCCCCATCATACATAATTAAGCATGAATAGTTTTAAGGGAAAATAACAATTTATACCCTTTAAACTTAGGGTAAATCAATGAAAATTATGAACTAACAATTATACAATTTCTACTATCTGTTGGGTTTTACTGGGATAAACATCGTGTGAAATATAATTTTATGAATTAAACCTCTAAATTTCACAAATAAATCCTTAATTAAAATTTTCCTTGAAATTGTCCATGCATTAATCTTAATTGTCCATTTTATTAATCCGACATTTAGAGAAGTCTACACACGTGTAAGAATTGATACATTAACTATGTTCAAAAGCAATATTAATAAATGATCTATAAATTGTGTCACTTATGACAATTTAGAAGTTTGATTGAAATAATCATAAGTCTCACAAAATATTTTTTAAATAAAATCTAAAGGATAGTGTAAATTGATATACTTACAAAATTTCAAGATCTAAATTAATATAATTATTAATTAAGAAATTTAGTTGTGACAACCCAAAAGTTAAGACCTGGTATGGTAACCATTTCGTTTCTTTTCTTAAAAAAATTAAACCTTCAAATACAATGGTTGTATTCTTAGCCAAAACCAAAACATAAATACAAGTTTTTAAAAGTTATTTTTTTAGTTTTCAAAATTTGACTTGATTTTTTAAACCACGAGTAAAAAGTAGATAATAAAACAATAAATTTAGAAAGGGAAGTAGTGTCTAAGCATAATATTCAATAGCAAAAACCAAAAAACAAATAATTACCAAATAAAATTTTATTTTTGATTTTTTTTTTTTAAATTAAACCTATAGACATCACTTCCATCTAGTAGTTTCTACGATTTTTTGTCTACACTTCAAAACTTTTTTTCAAAATCGAAGCCAGATTTTGAAATCTAAGAAAGTAATTTTCAAAAACTTGATAGTCTTCAAAAAAAAAAAAAATTAATTTTGTTTTTAGAAATTGACTAAGAAATCAAATGCTTACCTATGAAATGCCAAAACCATGAGTAAGAAATAGAAAATAAGCACAATTTTCATAAACCAAAATCATGCTTACCAAATGAAGTCCTAGAGATATCAATAAATATTTTCCATATTCTTATAGACAAGTGACAAGTGATTATATATTTTGTTAGTACATATTTGGATGAAACATGGGTAAGTTAAATAATATTTTAATTCCCTTCACACTGTACTTTGTCATTTGGTAAAAGATAAAACCAAAACAATCAAGCCTACAGATTCTTCGTTTGCTTTTGCAGAAGATTAAAAATGATCCCCACATATCCCATGATTACAGAAACACTAGACAGGCAAAAGAAAAAGGCATATGTTAACAGAGAGAGTATACAGACATATAAAGCCTTCTCAAGGAAACAGAACTACAGAATGGGCTTTAATCTACCAGTTTTCTTTCTCAGCAATGTGTAAGAATTAGTCCATTAGAACTTCTCTCCCTGTCTTCTCCATAACTAAACTCTGTTGTCTCCAAAGAATTAGGAATCATGCTATGTCTAATCTAAAAGTACATGATCATTAGAGTGTATCTGCTAGTACCTAATCGGACCATCCAAGCTTCCCGATGCGAACTGAAAATAAGAAGAAAATTGTAATATGAATTAGAATAGACTAAAATAATAAACCAGACTCATAATTACACAAAAAGAGGGTAACAGACACCCATAAGACGCGATAAACCTAGCAACCTCCTTACCAATTCTATTGTCTCTCTATCCAAATTCCCTATAATATGGCAAAGGAACAAGTCTTCCACAAACTCTGCCCTTATCTTGATACAGGTGATTAAGGAGCATATTAAGATACCTCCTTACTACAATAAGACCTGAATTATGTTGAAATATAAAAGATAAAGAACTACAAAATAACCAAAATATAAAGGCACTTGGATGTTCCCCTCTTGAATATGCTAACCCAAGCCCTGGATCACTTTCCCTCACTCACCCTCCTATTTATAACAAAATACACTTACTCCCTAACTAGTTACCCTTATGCCCTTTTTAGTACCGTACTAGTATCCCTAATTAAGTACCTTACTTTACTCCACCCTTCAAAGACAGCATTGTCTTCAAGGTGTGAGTACAAAAGCACGATGAAAAAACTGAACACCTTCACAATCGTAGCACTGCAACCCTAGCTTAAGCCGAACATTATCCAAACGAAATAAAGCAATTTCTCCACAGAGTAAGAGCAAACTAACACCCCCACAACAAGTGGTCCATATCCTCCTCGTGCCACCTACACATAATGCACCTCTGCAGGCCTAAAGGAGACAGCCCGAACCAAAGGAAACCGTCTCTGAATACGGCCCAGGGTATTAATTCCTATGTATCTAACCTTCATGTACCTTGAAAGGCCCATGTATCTAAAAATACAGCGAGTGGTTACTCTAATATATGTAGCTTATATTCAAACAACTCATTAAGCTATACTTCCATAATTTTAACTTCCAAGTTATTTTTCAATGCTTTTCTGTAGTTCAGCAACTTGATCTTGCGCCTTGACTACATGTGATATGAAATACACAATCACATTACTTAAACAGACATAAACACCCAGAGGTCCCATACCATAAAGTCTCATTATTCTGGCACTCAACGAAGCAGTTGAAAGGACTGTGGTAGCCATTCTTACCTCTAAAATTTAAGCCACTAAAAATATGTCAATCAAGACCTTTTTTTCTGTACCTGTTGAACGATTGGATTTGTAGATGTTGTAAATTCATCGGTCATTCCTTGCCAGACCACCTTTCCCTCATATAAAAATAATAACCTACAAAATATCAAATTTTGTTCTTTCAAGGACTTGCCAGTAAAATCATTTATATCTTATAAGCAGCAAGAGCTTGTAAAACAACAGTTAAAATTGTAACCTGTCAACAGCTCTCCTGATGGTACTGTGTTGGTGGGTGACTACAATATAAGATGCAATCTTCCCAGGTTTCCCACTAGCATCCTCACCCTTAATATGTACAGAACGTATAAGATCTTCAACAACAGTTGATGCAATTGGGTCCAGTCCAGCAGTTGGTTCATCATACAAGAGCACCTGATTCCAAGTGATTGTAATCACAGTCAGTGTCATGAAGCAAGCTTTTCGCCGTTGGAAAATGAGAACAATATTGCGTGTCATGAAAAAAAGTTATTTTAGTTTATGATATTGTTCACAAAGGAAAGGTCCAACTAATACCGAAAGCATCTCTAGCATCCCTTTATAATTACTTATGGAAGAAAGCACTCACTAAAAGAACACTTGAAATGTGTTTTAAATTATTATAGAATTTTCAGAATCGCTTTTGGTTAATACTATGAAAATTTTAAAGTGTTTTTAATAAGGCTTAAAAACGCTTTTCACCATCCAAAAGTCTGACCAAACTGACCTGAAGAACCTGCAAACATTCTTATAATAATCCAGTGACGTTAGGCCTAAGAAAATAGAGTGGATGCAATAAATAGGAGTAGAGCGAAGGAGAGAACAGGAGAGAGGAATTAGAAGGAGAATTCAATAATATGATTACAACTTCTCTAACCAAGTTTGACTGCAAATTAAATGAAACCATATAAAAGCAACCCCCAGCATAATAAAGGAACCAGATTAAAAATATTCTGAGATTTCTAAAACCAGCCGGATTAACAATAATATTTACTTCCTATTTTGCACCTTAGAGCTAAGTCTGCCAACCATCAAGTCAGACATCACCAGAAAAAATTTAAAATGCCATAAGATGTTTAGTTCCATTTTCATCAAAAGTTGGACAAGGCTGTATAATGTGAAGAAACACATAAAACATTGAAATACCTCAATAACTTAATAATATATTATATAACCATACAGAAATAAAGGAGATACCTCTGGCTCAATTTCTTTCCTTGTGTTATCAAAAATTATAGACCTAGCTAAAGCAACTCGTTTCTTCATTCCACCTGATAATTCAGAAGGTAACCGATCTTCAACTCCCTAACAAAATAAAAGGTTAAAAAATGAAATATCAGAAAATTTTGAAGCACAGCCTATATCCAAACATACTGGAGATTTGAGGAAGTGTATGCAAGACATGTCAGATGTCAGTCTGTGCTTTGAAGACCACCCCCCCCCCCCCCCCCCACAGAGAGGAGTTGCTTTCTGTGGTGAAATGGGGTGTGCGCTATTTTGTGGGTTCTTTGGGGTGAGTGTAACGGTAGGGTCTTTAGAAGGGTCGAGGACCCTTGTTAGGTTCGGTCCCTCGTTCATTTTCATGTTTTTTTGTGGGCTTCAGATTCGAAGGCGATAATTACTCCATAGGAGCTATTTTGCATAGTTCGAGTCCCTTCTTGTAGAGGGAGTGCTTTTCTTTTGTGGACTGGTTTTTTGTATACCTTTGTATTCTTTCATTTTTGTCCTCAATGAAAGTGGTTGTTTCCATTTTTTTATTAAAGAAAAAAAAGGAACAAGACATGTCAGTGGGTTACATTGATGGAGATACTTATGTTTGTATCTTAGTAGGATGTTTAATAGCAAGGGAACTTGGAAGCTACAAGATGACTATCATTTGCTAAGCATGCATCATCATATAAATACATGAGAGGCAAACCTTCAGCCCAACAGCAGCTAAGTTCTCAGTTACCAATTCTGAAATTTGTTCTTCAGACAAGCTCGAATTTTCATACCTAAGCAGTAGACAAGAATACAAATGAAATGAAACCTTATTCTATTGAACCACCCTTCAGCGGTTAATGCTGAAAAACTTTACAGGCACTATGTTCGTGAAAAAAATAATGAAATTGTGACAACTGTCAAGAACTTTTTAATGAAATAAGTCTCTTACAAAAGAAAACCAACATTTTGTCGAACAGTTAACGAGTCAAAAAGTGCCGCACTCTGAAAAACCTACAGGCAAAAAAAAAAATGAACGAACAAACATTTTAAGGAGTAAAAAGAAACTTAAGGGTATGTGATTTACCATCCAAAAATAAGCTTTTAGAGTCATGATAAACAAGGAATATAGGGTTAATTAGGTAATAGCCAATTTAACCCAATTACCCAATTTAACCCCATTCTACTTACTCACTTAAATATGAAACTTCTGTAAATCAAGAATTTTTAAATCACAAAGTAACCTAAAAGCTTAAGATGATAAGCCATTATAAATTTAATTTGCATCAATAATTTAACACTACTCCTTAATTGTGGGCTTGAAAATTCATACAATGCCTAATGAGTGGTTCCCAATTAATATAGGAGAGAAAATGACATTGATTTTTATTAGACCAAGAAACAATTTCATTATTTAGATTCCATTTTAGATCTTATTCCTATCTTTAGCTCACTCTAGTTTACCCTAATCTTCATCTTTAAAAGGCCAATGGCTCTCTAGAGTAAATGAGAAAGTATTATTTGACTCAGAATCACAATCAACAATTCAATCTGTTCCAGAGCAACCAACGAGAAACAATCTGATTATCAGTTAAGGGACTCATCTTCAATGTTGTCTAAAAAAATGAAGTTGAGACAAAGGTAATGTAACTTTGAAACTTCAAGACGATGTGTTTTGTTTCATTCCCAATTTTCAAACCTCTCAGTTTCATCATTACACCATGTCCAGGCCAACCAACTAAAGGATTTGGGTTCCACCAGTCCTCAACTATCACACAAAAAGATGTAATATGAAGCCAAGAATTTTCAAACCGTAAAGGGCGTGGTTCCCAGATGCTATCACCAAAAGAAAGAACCAATGAGTGATGCTTGATGTGATTCTATCAAGATGAGTTAGGGGAGAAAATAACAGCATAACTAGGACCTCTTTTGATACCATGTTAAATCACCACTAATCCCAAGAACATAACTTGATGGGGTATGGATCTAATTTATATCAATACCAAGCTAGTATCTTCATAGTATTCTTATGACATAATAGTGTCAAAGTAGTTCTTCAGAAAATTTTAGATATTCATATATGAAAGTTTACTTGTTCGCCTGATTCATGTACCATATTTTCAATTAATTAAAGAAAATCTACATTTTTAAATAGAATGATTTTTATATTTACGTTTAAATAGGAGCAGAGGTTGTAACTCTATGGTAAAGGAGATTCTTCAACATATTAGCCTTTTCAGGGTTGGTTTCTGTGGCAGGCTTGTTTCTTTGTTGTCCATTGAAGTATTTGGATGGAGGGGAATAATAGAAACTTCAAGGATCAGGAGAGACCTTAGGAGGAGGCGTGGTTGTTAACTAGGTTGAAGACATCAATTTGAGATATGGTAACAGAATGATGTTTGTAAGTACCCTTGCATTATTATGTTGAATTGGAGGCCCCTTTTTGTATACCTAGATGCTTGGCCTCTCTGGTTGGGTTGTCCTTTTGTGTGCCTTGTACTCAAATGAAAGTTGGGTTTCTCAAAGAAAAAATTATAGTTAAATAGTTTTTTTTTTTTTTTTAAGGAAACATAACTTTTCATTGATTTAATGAAATGAGACTAATGCTCCAAATACAAGAAAAAAAATATTCAAAGAAAATGATGAGACAAACATAATAACAAGAACACTAACCTAAGACATAAAATAAGCAAAGCTGAAAAGACAAACGCCCCCGAATTCAAACAAATATCTTAGATGGAAAAATTCCCAAACACCTTGGAAAGAAGACACAAGGTAGAGGCACTGATCCTTGCAATTTCAAATCGGTCTGACCACTGAAGGAATTTATCATGGAACACCTTTTGGTTTCTTTCAAACCATAATTCAGCAGGAAACGACATTAATCCATAATTGTAGTTCAATAGTTAAAATTATTTATTCTTTAGCAAGTCAGCTAATAATAGGTTAAAATACCATTTTGATCCCTGTACTTTGATGCTTTTTCTATTTTGGGTCCTATACTTCTAAATGTTCAATTTTGGTCCTTGTATTCTGAACAAAGCTTAAATTTGGTCCCTACCATTAAAATGAAATAAGAAACTAGCTGCAATGGCAAACAAAAATAATAAGATAATGTAAAACATGATAGAAAATTTCATAGTAGACTTAAAAAATCAATTTTTTTAAAGAACTTTTCAATTCCTCTCTCTTTTCCCCTCCCATCCCTCCTTCTCCATCTTCATCTTGTCTCTCACTCTTTCTCACTTCCACTTCTTTCTTTCTTTCTTTCTTTTTCTTTTCTCCTTTTCTTTCTTATTCTCCAGTACTGGCAAGCCATATTGGCATCGTAGAGGAATTTGAAATGAATCTCAAGAAATTCAAATGGGTAAAGAAAGAAAACAAGTTTAAAATAGAGAAAGGAATTTGAGATGGATCTCAAGAAACCTTGTGCTAATAAAAAATTGTATGATTTTAAGTGTGAGATTCAATGGGTTTGTTAGATTTTTCGAGTTTATTTGAGAAAAAAAGAATGAATTGAAATCTTCTTTCTACCAAATTACCATCCGGAAATTTGTTTTCACTTAACAAACTCAGAGAATAACTTTTAGGTTCATAATACCTCAGTAGAAGGCAAACACATTGGTTTTCATTTTTAGCATGATTTCTCTCTATTTAGTACCATATATAGTTAAAAGAAAGAGATCTCCATTCAAGCTATGTATATAGCTACTCGACGACGGCATCAATCAAAAATTTCTTGTCGACGGCGAGCATCCAAGCCAACAATGACTTCAACACGGCTTTGTCGGTGCCAGAGAAGAAGAAAAACAAAGAGAAAAAGTAGAAAAAGAAAGGGAAAGGAGAAAGAGTGAGGGAGAAGATGAAAATGGAGAAGGAGGAGAGGATGGGAGGGGAAAAGAGAGGAATTGAAAAGTTCAAAAAAAAAAAATTACATTATTTTATTATTTTTGTTTGGCAACTCACCTGCTTTTTTATTCTAATTTAATGGCAGGGACCAATTTCAAGCTTCATTCGAAGTATAGTGACCAAAATTGAACATTTGGAAGTATAGGGACCAAAATAGAACAAGCATCAAAGTACAAGAATCAAAATAGTATTTTAACCTTAATATCACATCTGCTTAATAATGAAATTCAAAAAAGAAAGTTATTCCTAGAAAGAAATGGAACTTGAAACACCAAAAAGGTAACCTATTAAAGCTTTCTACAATTCTTTGATTTGTAAAATTGAACCTAATAACCTTTTCACAATTTTTAGATTAAGTCAGGTATACTCTCCGTTCTCACGGTATATTTCTATGAAAAAAAAAAAAAGTCATTTTTCATGTAACTTCTAGAATTATATTCAAGTTAAAGACAATTCTAACCAATCCAATTCGAAGACCAGATAGCTCCTCATCATCGATCAAACCAAATCGTTTTCTACCTCGAATATATACCTCTCCCTGTTCACAATACCAGAAATCGAATTATGAGAACCATAAATACCTGGAAATCTGGAATATATATGGTCCAACTGAACATAAGCAAAATGCAATGTGAAATCAAAGACAATTATTTACCTTGTCTGGAGAAAGAAGACCTGCAATGATTTTCAGTATCGTAGACTTTCCAGTACCAGAAGGCCCAATGACTCCCACGGCTTCTCCATGTCTAATCTATACAAATAGAAATAAGAGAGGAAGTATAATATTTTTAAAGATAATAAAAATTAATAAATATAAAAACAGAGATAAAGCTGATAGAAGAGCTGTGAGAATCTTGATGTGGGGTGACTAGTGTCCTTTTCTGTAGTGTGGGATACGAAGCTGAAGAATAGTTAGGAAACAGTACAACACTATACCATTGTATGAGATGCAATTAATAGTCAAGACAGAGAAGGGTGACAACCCTGGAAATAACCATTTATAAAACCCAAAAATGTCTTTGGAAGCAAATTCAGATAAAAGAGAGAATATATGATATGTGCGTACGTACTTTTCCACTAACAACAAGCAGACCATTTATCCCCTTCCAAGGTTGTTTCTTCCTTCACGTTGCTAAGCTCTCCAAAGTTAGCTGATTTTTTTTTCTTTTTTTCCTTTTTCTTTTTTTCCTTTTTAAACTAGGAACCACATTTTGTTGGAATACAAAAAAGATGAAAAGCATTGAAGTAGAGGTATGGGGATTGCATGAAAATTTACTCGTTTGCAATGATAAAAGAAGTTATAGAACTGGAAAAAATTGGATAGAAGTAGAATACACCAAAAGGAGGTAAAGCAAATGATAACATCTCAAACATCCTCCAGCCCTCTCACTGTCATGGAATTCATCTCTCAATCAAAATTTTCCAAAAAGAACTGCAAGATAAAACACAGCTGTACTTCCTTTTACCCTTGATTTTTTCCCTGTTCCTCTGAATACCCACTAAGAAGTGAAAAACATCGAACATATTCCACCATTCTTTTTTATAAGAGACCAACTTTCATTCAAGGAAAATGAAAGAATATAAAGGCACACAAAAAACCAAGTCCATAGAGCAGAGCACCCTAGTGAAAGGGTCCCAGTCTAACAAATAAGATCTAAGAATAATTACTCAAACATATTCCACCATAATCTCATAGAAGAGGGGCACAGAGGGAGTAACCGATCAAATTCCTCCTAATTTCTGCACAGAACATAACAATTGACAAGTAGACTTCTCTAATTAACCTCATCAAATTTCTCTAATTAACCCATCCTTAGTAATAATACCACCAAGGGTAATGGACTTGACTTACTAGAAACCTTTCTTCCACATAACCTTACAGTCAAGAGTTATGGCTATCCACAGACACCAAAAAATCAATAGAGATCTAACAAAAAAAATTTAACCCAACCTATCCAACTACTGTATTCTTGAGTCGATATCAGTAGAGCTTTTTTTTAATATAAACTGCTTTCATTGAGAAAAAACAAAAGAATACAGGGGCGTACAAAAACCTTCCCAATAAAACACCCAATCTAAAGGAAGGGGTTCCAGTTAAGTAAAAAGTTTCCTAAAGAATAGTTACAAAAAAGCTTCAACCCAAAGGGACAAATGAAATTCACCAAAGACCATACCTCACAAGGCCCCTGTCCCTACCTCTACACACTCTATCATTCTTCTCCCTCCAAAATCTCAAACAACCGCACACACCCCAGCAAACCACAAAAAGGAGTCTTTCTCTCTAGCGGATAGAGGAGGAACTCCTCGATCGTCACATGAACGTCTCTCTACAAACTTTGTGTCATGTAATGGACTTCTCTAATAATTAAGCATCCAATAACCACTTGACGCATTGAATAAGTCTTCGTTACTGCATTTTTCACTATCTGCCATACTATTCAACGGAGGAAACACAAAGTTTACGTGGAAAACCCTAGAACAGGGAGAAAAAACCACGATAAAAAATCTTCATTTTATTAATTTTTTCATAATATGAGAGATACAAGAGGATTCTTATTTAGCTCCAACATGCCTAAATACAAAAAAGGAAAGAAAAATATGGTAAAGTAAATAACTATAATACCCTCGGGACTATAAACACAACTAAGTCCCTTATTTACAACACTCCCCCTCAAGTTGGGGCGTAGATATCAATCAAACCCAACTTGCTAACGCAAAGTCAAAATTTTACCTGAGTAACCCTTTAGTGAGAACATCTGCAACTTGTTGATTTGATGGAATATATGGAATACATATACTGCTATTGTCCAGTTTCTCTTTGATAAAGTGTTTGTCAATCTCCACATGTTTCATTCGATCATGTTGTACTGGATTATTGGCGATGCTTATAGCAGCTTTATTATCACAATAGAGATTCATAGGTAAGACACCATCTTGATGAAGATCAGACAATACTTTCTTCAACCAGATTTCTTCACAAATTCCCAAACTCATAGCTCTGTATTCAGACTCTACACTACTTCTAGCAACTATACTTAGGTTACCCTACACATAGGTACAGTACCCTGAGGTAGACTTTTTGTCAACCATTGATCTTGCCCAGTCAGAGTCCGTATAGGCCTTAATGCATTTCCTATCAGTTTTTCTTAACATTAGACCTTTACCAGGAGTGCTTTTCAAATATCTCAGAATTCGATTAACTTCCATATGTTCTTCATAAGGTGCTTGCATAAACTGACTGACAACACTGACAGCATAGAAAATGTCTGGTCTGGTATGTGATAAGTAAATTAACTTTCCCACTAGACGTTGATACCTTTCTTTATCAACTTAAACTTTGTTAACAAAATCTCCCAGTTTAGCTTTGAATTCTATAGAAGTGTCAACAGGTCTACATCCAGTCATACCTGTTTCCTTTAACAAGTCAAGATTATACTTTCGTTGTGAGACAGAGATTCCTTCCCTTGATCTGGCCACTTCCATTCCAAAGAAGTACTTTAGATTTCCGAGGTCTTTGATTTCAAACTCATCCGCCATTTTCTTTTTTAGTTTAGTGATCTCATCAATATCATCTCCTGACAAGACAATATCATCCACATACACGATTAGGACAACAATTTTTCCAGACACTGACCTTTTTTTGAACAATGTATGGTCAGAGTGTCCTTGAGTGAACCCTTGGGACTTAACAAAAGTAGTAAACCTTTCAAACCAAGCTCTCGGGGACTGTTTCAAACCATACAAGGACTTCCTAAGTTTACACACCTGATGATCAAACTGAGCTTCAAAGCCTGGAGGATGGCTCATATACACTTCTTCTTCTTCTAAATCACCATTTAGAAAGGCATTTTTCACATCAAGTTGGTGGAGAGGCCAATCTTTATTTACTGCAACAGAGAGAAGAACCCAAATCGTGTTTAACTTCACTACAGGAGAGAAAATTTCTGAATAGTCTACCCCATAAGTCTAAGTAAATCCTTTCACTACAAGTCTGGCCTTGTACCTATCTAAAGTACCATCAGATTTATACTTCAGAGTGAGCACCCACTTGCATCCAACTGTTTTGTCCTATTGAGAGAGTAACAAGGTCCCACGTATTATTCTTTTCAAGAGCTCTCATTTTTTCCATAGCAGTAGTCTTCCACTCTAGAATATCCATAGCCACATGTACGTTTTTTGGTATTGTTGTTGTGTCAAGACTGGCAGTGAAAACCCTGAACTTAGAAGACAGATTACTGTAAGATAGAAAGTTATACATAGGATACTTAGTGCAAGACTTGGTGCCCTTTCTCAAGGCAATTGGCATGTTAAGAGAAGCATCATAATCTCCAAGTTTGTTTGACTTCTCATCTACTTTCCCACCTACAGTAGAATTATGATCACATGTTTCAGGCTGGGGTAGAATTTCACTCTCTTGTGTTTCTATTGTAGTCTCATCACTGTCTGCCACCCTGTTATTCTCTTGAACTAACACATCAGTCCTGTCATTTTCAGTTACATCCACAATATCATCCTCAACACACAAATCGTTATTATTATGGACACATTCAATAGTACCTTGAGCTTTTGTTGGTTCAAATTCATGGACTGGAGCCGGTGGAACAGTAGGGGACACAATTTCCTTTATGAGATTCTTCCTGTAGTATGTTAGCAAGGGGCCTGTTTAGTAGGTAGAACAGTGTCATTGGAACTCAAGATGGGCTCAGGAAGATCAATAGGGAATCAAGATGTTGACCAGTTAGTCTCTTCACTAGTACTCTCCTCATGAAGATGCTAACAGGGAAGAAGGGTTTATCCTCAAGGAATGTGACATCCATGGAGATAAAGTATTTCTGGGAAGAAGGATAGAAGCATTTATAACCTCGTTGGTGAAGAGGATATCCAAGGAAGACACATTTTTTAGCACGAGGGGTAAACTTAGTTTGGTTAGGGCCATGACTATGGACAAGGGCAGAACATCCAAAAACCCGGAGAGGAACATCAGGAATGAGTCGTGTGGTCGGGTACGACTCCTTGATGCAATCAAGAGGGGTTTGGAGTTGGAGAACACGAGAAGGCATTTGGTTAATAAGATGAGCTGCAGTAAGAATAGCATCTCCCCACAAATAAGATGGAAGAGAGATATATAGCATGAGAGACTGAGTAACCTCAAGGAGGTGACGATTTTTCCTCTCAGCCACTTCATTCTGTTAAGGTGTATAGGTACACAAACTTTGGCGAACAATGCCTTTGGAAGACAAAAATTCATGAAGAGTATTATTGAGAAATTCAGGACCATTATCACTTCAAAGAATAGCAATTTTAGTAATGAACTAAGTCTCAATAGTGGTGTAAAGTTGTTAAAAGATCGACGAAACCTCTGATTTGTCAATGAGAAGAAAGACCCACGTAAGACGGGTATGATCATCGATAAATGTCACAAACCAACATTTTCCTGAAGAGATGGTAACACTAGAGGGATCCCAAACATCACTATGAATAAGATTAAAGGGCTTAAAAGGTCTGTAGGGCTGAGAGGAAAGGTGACCCCATGTTGTTTTGCATGAATGCACACATCACAAGAAAGAGAAGAGACATCAACTTTATGAAATAAATAAGAAAATAAAAATTTCATATATTGAAAATTTGAATGACCAAGGTGAAAATACCACAACATACAATCTTTTTCTGAAGTTGAAAATATGAAGATAACAAACTAGTCCTATAGTTGTTCCTAGAAGAAGCATCATTATCAAGGAAGTAAAGTCCTCTATTGTGCCAGGCAGTGCCAATCATCTTTCCCGAGCTCAAGTTCTAAAAGAAAACATTATTCAGTGAAAAGGCAACTTGACAATTTAGATCTCAGGTTATCTTACTAATAAATAGCAAATTGTAAGATATTTTAGGTACATGCAACACATTCTATAAAGTTAAACCATGGAATGGAGAAATATGACCATTGCCTGCAATAGGAGCAAAAGACCAATATGCAATTCTGATCTTTTCATTACCAGAACTTGGAAGATACGATAGGAAGTTATCAAATGACCTGGTTACATGATTTGTAACCCCTGAATCAAGTATCCATGGTTTAGTGTCATAGCCCCTGAATCAAGTATCCATGGTTTAGTGTCATTTATACTTAGGAGACTTGAGGGTTGTGATGTAACTAATTGAGCAATTGCCCCAAGAGAAGGGACAGTAAAGTCACTTTGACAATTCACCTGAGGTTGTGACTGAAAAGCATTCGCAGATTCACTCACAAGTGCGTGGTCGGAATTGGACTTGTCATTCGGAGGGCATCTTCTACCATTCGGTGGTCTACCATGTAATTTCCGACATTGTTCCTTTGTATGTCAGGGTTTTTTGCAATATTCACACACTGGAGTATGTTTCTCATTGTGCTTGTCACCATCATTACCAGATAATTTCGCACTAAAAGCAGCAGAATTAATAGGTGACACAGTAGTGATGTTCATAGCACTAGATTTATCTTCCTCAAGGCGAACCTCAAAGCACACTTCCATAAGAGAGGGTATAAGTCTCTAGCCCAGTATACGGCCTCGCATTGCATCGAATTAGGAGTTCGAACCAACTATAAAATTATATATCCAATCTACTTCCTCAATTTTGGAATACTACACCTCCACACGGACAATCCCAAATAATTTCGTGACATAAGTCCATCTCCTGCTAGATTAGGGATAGTCTATTAAAGTACGAAGTGACATCCATCGTCCCCTATTTGCACTCATGAACTTGTTTGCACATAGTGTAAAGGCGAGATGCATTCTGCATTTTTTAATATAATTTCTTAACATTCCCAGATATCTCGAGCGGTGGTAGCATACAACAATGGTTTCCCTATCTGAGACTCCATACTATTAATTAGTAGTGATCGTAGTAAGGAGTCCTCCTTTCCAAATGCGCTCTCGAGGATCTCCTGGTCTAGGTCTGGGTATCTCGCTAGTCAAATAACCGAACTTGTGATGCCCTTCAAGGGCTATTTTAATAGACTGAGACCAGGAGAAATAATTCTAGCCGTTTAAATTTTCTCCTGCAGTTAAGCCTGTGGAATTTCCCATAGAACCAGACAAATAATTTGTAGTAGTTAAAGGAGGAAAAGAGGTTATCTGATTCTTTGGATACATCGATAAACCGGAAGGAACATCTAAATTCAATACACTTGAATTATTGAATTTAAGTTTGTGGTTGTGAAAGCACCTAGGGTTGCCCCAAGAGCGGCAATTTGTTGTAAAAAACTCGCTTGAAGATCAGCTAACTATTGTTGAACCTTTTCCAGGGAAAGACCCATGGACCCGTGATGTTCATAGCTTGACGGCGGCGGATGGGGGAACCCAGGCGGCAGCAAGCTGTTATAGGCGGCTGGTGGCACATCACTCTCGATTACGGACTTGTCTCGGTGATGCGTGGAAGATCCAGTAGCACCGGCTTCAGATTCCGGTGACTGGATGAAGTGGCTGGAGGCAATGGGACCAAAGGCAGCAGTGGCAGGACTAGAGGTGGCGACGGCAACGCTAGGAGTAAAGTTGGCGACGCTAGGATTCCCAATTTGCTGTTGTTGAGGATGTATTTTCAGCGATCGAAGATACCAATCAACGGCAGTGTGAATGGCAATGGCAGCGGCGGTCGAAGGCTCCATCAGCGGCCGTGACGGAAGCGGTGTTGGTGCAGCACTAAGGTTATCTTGCACCAGTTGGTCTTCGCCGATGGCAGCTAGGATTTCGTCAACATGCTTTGATACCATGTTAAACGAGAGAAAGGGAGAAAGAGGAGACACAAGGTTTACGTGGAAAACCCTAGAACAGGGAGAAAAAACCACGATAGAATTTCCGTTTTATTAATTTTTTCATAATGTGAGAGATACAAGAGGATTCTTATTTTTAGGCTCAAACAAGCCTAAATACAAAAAAGGAAAGAAAAATAGGGTCAAGTAAATAACTATAATACCCCCGAGACTATAAACAATCAACTAAGTCCCTTATTTCCAACATTAATTATTGGACATTGTAGAAAATATGACTAAACAACTAGAGTATTTCCAAAGTTATGTTCATTGAGATGAATATATAATAAAAGACCAAAGAAAAGAGGAAAAGGAACATCCATGAAGGCTTAAAAGAAGTTCACTAATAGCAGAAAAATGTATTTGGAACTACAATAATCACAACCCTTCCACCTCATTCCACTGAATGACTAACCAGAACCTACAAGGTTATGTTTGATTACCATATGCATGGGATAGAGAGGATAAGAATTATTTTATAAGTTTTACATGAGATTAAAACTCTTATCAATGACAACAATTTATTTGATAATCCGGTAAAAAAAAACAGTACAAACACATTCATTTTCTAACAGTGTAACTCATAAACCATGATAAGATTAAACAAAATTTATTAAATAATAATTAAAATTAGCACATTAAGACACATATATAAGCAGAAAAGAACAGTAAATGATTAGTCTACATAGAACACTTGTACTTAGATATCCCCGTTTTACTAAAGAACTAAAATGTTCCTATAATACCTTATTTTATGAGCCAAAAAGAAATCGCTTATATCTATATACCAAAAGAAAGAAATTGAATAAAACTGAAAAAGGAAATGAACTACATATACAGAAATGAGAATCACCTTGAAGCTCACACCTCTCAATATATGTTTTTCTCCAAATGATTTGTAGACATTTCTACACTCAATAAGAACATCAGACTCATCCTTGTCCTCATTATCTGGGCTTAAATGTTCTGATCTAAATGAGTCCTGAAAATATAATCCTTGTTAAATATGAACCATAATATACAAATGATAAATAAATCAGAAAAGTAAAATTGTATTCATAAAGTAAGGAGATACTTATTTCTGGCAATGGACATAACGACAGTACAAAAATATTAAACGAACAAAAATTTCAACTGAAGTTGGGAAAAAGATATACTCACTGAAGGCAAGTGCATAGTCAAAGTAAACAAAGCTAGAAAGTAACTATCTAATCGCTGATTATGGATGCTTAAACTGACAGCTGAGATGGCAATAAAATAAAAAGGGAGAAAAAAACACTATGAACAATCATATATAAACTGGACTACTGAACCTATATAAACTGTGGCCAAGACGAGCAGGGACCACAGAAGAAGCAATTAAACAGAAAGAAAGTGCACAATATTGGGAAAATCATAGAGTTTCAAGACACATTAAAACATCGATTAGAGAGAACAACAGCATCCCAGTTCAATAACGCGTATTGAACACAATCACAGCAATTAAAATTCAGCGATGCGACCAATTCAAGGAACAATCATAAGCACGAAAGTATCCATCAAATACACAGGGCGCAGCTAATAGAAAAAACACAAAGAAATAAATAAAAAAAGTTAATGATGTACATTGGAATTCACAGCAGATGATCCATCACTCTTGAAGTAAGGCGGAGGCGCAATGCAATTACATACAACAATCCTTCTCTGGTCCTTTTTCTTACAACAAAACGAATTGTGCGCATCGAGAACAGCTACTTTACGCGATCGAGCGGAACAATTGGGTACAGTTAATGGAAAGAACACGGAACCCGATATAGAAACCATATTACCAGGATTGACCCGTTAAAGGGTAGATGAATTTTGAGATTTTGAAGCTGACCCACGATTCAACCAGTCTAAAATCAGCCTCCAACTAACTTAGTAGTTTCAATGCAATCGGAACTTCACAAATTTAAAGAAACCCAAATAGGGTTATGAGCAAAAACCCCCCCTCAAAACTCGATTTAATCCTGCAACTCAAGCTAAAGATAGTTTAACGAACTTGAGCTTAAGAATGAACTCGAAATGAGGCAGAACTCATACGGAAAACGATTTGGGAAATGAAAGAAAAGAGATTGGAATGTACAGAAACTTAACGAATTGAAAGAAACCCACAAAGAATTTGAAAACGTTTGTTTGCTGATTAATTCCCCGTCGTATGCTTACGGCGGTGACGTGATTAACTGGGTTTGTGATGAGACGTTAGCCTTGTTTCCTCTTTCACTTCATCAGTTCATTTTTTCTTTTTTAAGAAATTAAAAAATGTCAAATTATTTATAAAAATAATAAAAAAAATTAAAACACTGATAAATTTCTAATGGTATCTATCACATAGTATTAGTGATAAACTTTTATCTCTTCTATCACAAATAGACATTGATTGACTTCATAATTTGTTATTTTGTGTAAATAGTTTACTTTATTTTTCTATTTTTGAAAATTCTCCTTTTCTTTTTTTTGGTTTTTTTAGTTTTAAAAATTTTATTTATACTATTAAATCTTTTCAATCGATATTTCCAGGTTTATATGTAACGACCCGATCCCCTAAGACTTATGCTAGGTTATTACTATACATATGCATTCTCCTCAAAACGACACTTTTCATGAATCGACAAAAACCAAGTAAATGCTATAACATAATTAACTTTTATTAAAAGTAAAAAAACTAAAATTCATTTAACATGATACCCTTAATTAAATAAAAGAAAATAAAACATCACCAATAAATATTATCTAAAATAGCCAAAAGTATAAAAACTGAAAATTCTCTAAATTCATCAACGGACTAAGTTTAAAAGATGAAAACATAGAAAAATACATGAGCAAAAGTATTTGACTGGTCCCAATGGCACGATCACGTATTCCGCCTATCATTCGTCGGTGTGTTCTTACCTTTACTTGAAAAAGAAACATAATAAAGAATGAGTACAAAATATCCAGTAAGTAACACCAATACATACTAGGGTCAGGGTATACATTAAGAGATGGTGGCAACACCAACCGATAAGTTACAGGGCCAATTCGCTCCAAAACCTCAAAAGGCCCCATAAATCGTATACTTAGCTTTCCCTTTCTTCCAAATTTTAGACACCTTTCATAGGAGTTGCTTTAGAAAACATCCTATCACCAGCATCAAATTCCAGGTCTTTAAGCCTAACAGCGGCGTAGCTTTTTTGTCTACTCTAAATTATTTGCATACGTGCTCTGATCTTCTATATTGCCTCATTTATGGTCTGCACTAACTCAGGTCCTAGCTGAAGGAATGTGAGGTCCGCAGCAGAAGCGGGGATCGATCCCAATTCTCAAATCTCACAGAATTAAAAATATAGAGATCTCAAATTATGTAAATTACAGATAATATTTTACAGCATGCTTCTAAAGAAGGAATTAAGGTTAGAAATAACACTTACTCTTGAAGAACCGATTCTTCACAAATTCCTCCTCGATCCAATCACGAACAATTCAAATCTCCTCAAACAAAAAATATAGCAATCCCAAAGTGGACATCACCAACAGTGAGCCTTATGTATTCTCCTTAGGATTTGAATTAGCAGAGTTGTGTGGGCTCTATTAATTTTGGGAGAGGGAGAGATTTTTGGATGAGAGGGTTGTGTGTACTTACTGGGAGATCAAGAAGCCAGAGCTCAGAGAGTTTCTATAAAAACTTATGTGAAGAAAATCGATTAACCATTTCCCACAACCACACGTCTTTTCTTGATAGCAATAAGGGAAGGGAAGTTGTAACTCCCTCCCTTTAAATTAAAATAAAATTAATATATATATATATATATATAATAACTAACTTATTACATCAAATATAACACATAGTTTATAGTTTACATTATATCAAATGTAATATAATCTATAGTTTTAAAACTCTCAATTATTCATAGCATTTAATATAAATCAAATTTATATCAAATTTAATTATATGAATCTCATCCATACAATTAATATTTGAATCATATTCAAATATTTAATTCCTCTCAAATAAACATTATATTATAATGTATCAAATACATTATAGTAATTATATCACATATAATTAATCCCTCGAATAAATTGAACAATTCAAATTAATCCAAAATTAATTCTCAATAATCCCTGATCAACTACAGATGGATCCTAAATTAATTATATCATATATAATTAATTCCTCGAAAAAATTGAACAATACAAATTAATTCAAAATTAATTCTCAATAATCTCTGATGAGCTACAAATGGAACCTTATGGACTTATAGATTGAAGCTCCAATGGTACTTGAATAATTAATTAAACTCCTTTAATTAAATTACTCAACATCCATTAACTGTTGGTCACTCAACTAAAGACTGACAACTACACTCTTTGCACTACAGATATATTTATGTGTCTATTAGATATAACCAGTCAATAGTGCACTGACCTTTCACAAATTGTCTATAAGTACACTTAGGCCAAAATTATCGTTTTGTCCCTATAGTCGCATCTAACTCCTTAAGTACCATTGATTTCTCTAATGAACAATAAATCATAGTCCAACTATGAACAATCCCTCTTGAGCCAGGAGAAAGTGTGGTGCCACTTTGTTCAAGCCCCAGAATCAGCCCTTAAGGGATCAATTTATCTACTTACCCTGATGTTGGGGAATGAGTGAATTCCTTCTTGTGTAGTTGTGTTCCCAACTCCAATCAGATGAATCTCCAAAATGGTAGGCTTATTGATTCAGGGATCTGGTCACTCTTACCCATACACAGGCAGTTCACAGTTTACTCAGGATTCAGGTCATGTCACTTATAATCATCCTGGTGAAATGTAAGTCTTTATTATTAACAGCGTTATATAATAAGACTATATTCATTTCATGGTCCAGTCTTATACAAACCCTTTTGTATAGAACACTCCCACTCACATGTCTCTACATGAATGATCAGAATCACATTATTTATAGAACTTTACAACAATTGTAACATCTACAAAGCGGGTCGTATTCGTAGTGTCACCAGAATAAGATACTCATCCTTATCCATCTATTACAGACTGATAGAGTAAACATGCAAAATACGGAAGTTAAAAGAATCATTAAGCAGTCTAATTACATTAATGTAACAATCCGAGTTGTTCGTAACTTAAATTCAGTATTTTTATAATATTTGAGGACATTTTTGTTAATTTTGAAATTTAGTTTTGTTTAAAGGAAAATTTGTGAATTATGTCGAATTAATTTAATTTTTAAGTTAATGTCGGAAATTGAAGTTATAATGGGAGAATTATTTTATTTTGAAATTTGAGTTTTGAAAAGGAAAAGAAAAGGATTTTAAATACGTGTGTTGAAGGAAAGAATAAAATAAGAATGAATAAAATATATAGAATAAAATAAAATTAAATTAATTAAAGAAAAGTTTAAATAAAATATTTTTACATATTTTTCTTTTCTTTTAAAAGTCAATCCATCTCTCTCTCGTCACGAGCGACAACCCCCATCTCTCGTTTTGAGTTGTGCCGCCAGCCTCCCCTCTCCCTCGCCGTCGACACCAGCCGTCCGCGTCGACCAAACGCCGTCGCTCGTCGCTCCGTTCGTAGGTAGCTCTTCTCCAGTTAAGTCATTGGCCGCCAAGCCTCTGCGTGTAGCTCCGAAAGCCAAGCCACCAAATCTGTGACTGTTCGCCCAGTGATGTCGTGGTTGTCCGCTCGTCGGATCCGTTTTGTTCGAGCCAACCCTCGTGCCCCCAACCACCTCCCGCCGTTGAGTTGCCCAGCCCTCGCGCTGTGCCGGTCGATGTCGTCCAGCCAGCCGCACCGCCCCTGTCCCAGATCCGGCCAGTCACTTGACTCCACCAGATCCATCGATTTCTTCATCAACCGTCGCCATCCCTTTGGATTTTCGCCGAATCCTGGAGTTGGGTGAAATTTTGGGTAAGTTGGGTTCTTTCGGGTGAGTTTTGGAGGTCTTTATGTGTGAAACCCAGATTTCCAAGCAGGAATTAATTAAGTGAAAGTTAAATCCTATGTCGAAGAGAAGAAAATTTCTAAGTGTCAAATAGATTTTTCTTGAATTAGTTTTGAGTTAAGCCTTAATTGGTGAAATTTGGCTAAGTGTAAATAAAAAAGGAACCATGCGTTGAATGAGGAGACGTTAACGCATAAGATGAGAAGGCAACCTTGTGTTTGTAAGGTTGGACGCATGATTGGCCGAAGTATTGGCAAGAGGCATTGCCAAGAGTTGCTCATGTGTGAGAAGGAGTAGAGAGCGAAATGTTGAGTGCAAGGCACTGGACAAACGATCGTGTAGCAATTGAGTAGTGCTACACGATGAGGTAGACGATCGTATAGTAAGTGAGCGGCGCTACACGATGAGGTAGGTGATCGTGTAGGTGGGCACTGGATGATTGTATAGCAACGTGGGGAGTTAAACAATGAGGTAGGCGATCATATAGCAGATGTGCGGAGCTAAGCGATGCGTTAGACGATCGTGTAGACGTGTGTGCCGTTAAGCGATGAGGGGTAAACCTGTCTCTTATACACATCTAGATGTGTATAAGAGACAGGAACCAAGAACTAAGCGATAGTTCAATTAAGTAAATGATCGGAGGAAGCGTTAGACGATCGTGTAGACGTGTGTGCCGTTAAGCGACTGTCTCTTATACACATCTAGATGTGTATAAGAGACAGAGGTAAGAGATCGTCTAGCAGATGAGTGGCGCTACGCGATGAGGTAGGCGATCATATAGCAGATGTGCGGAGCTAAGCGATGCGTTAGACGATCGTGTATTATACACATCTAGATGTGTATAAGAGACAGCGTGTAGACGATGCACTTAGAACTAAACGGTAGTTCAATTAAGTAAACGATTGAAGGAAGTGTTAGACGATCGTGTAGACGATGCACTAAGAACTAAACGATAGTTCAATTAAGTAAACGATTGGATGAAGCGTTAGACGATCGTGTAGATATGCACGAATGCTGGACGATCGTGTAGGTTGGCACTAAACGATCGTATCTGTCTCTTATACACATCTAGATGTGTATAAGAGACAGGTGGTAGGGCATGCAAATGTGGGAATAACACCTCATAAGAAGGCTATGCGTTGGCCTATGAAAATTGAAGACACTTTAGCCAACATGCAATGAGGTGTCAAGGGAGATGCGTTGGCACATACATGCTGAGGACAACTGGACATGCAAGAATGAAGTGTCAAACATTGGTGATTTTGGGACCAATATAAATAGAGCAGCTAGGGGACGT
>NW_024064775.1:594665-630657 GCF_009727055.1 Benincasa hispida | reverse complement strand
GTAGAAGCTGGATGATAGCGCTAAACGATAGTACTAGACGATAGCGTTAAGCGTTAAACGATGTGCGGATGCTAAGTGATAGACTACATGATAGCGTTACGCGATGGGTGTGGGCGCTAGACGATAGCCGTGTTACACTAGATGATGAGTGGAAGCGCTACACGATAGGCGGAATACTAAGCGATGGGCGTTGGGCGATAGACGCTAAGCGATAGGCGGATGCGTTAGATGATAAGGCGTTAGCGCTAAACGATGGGTGTGGTAGCTAAGCGATAGGCTATGCGCGAGATCGTAGAGAGCAAGATCGTTGAGGGCGAGATCGTTTTACTAAACGATTAAGCTACACGATGGGTCGTTGGAGCTAAGCGATAGATGCAGGAGCTAAGCGATATGTGTAAGAGCTAAGCGATGGGGCGGTGCTGAGGCTTGCGTTACGCAAGATTGGTGAGCTCATCCGGACAAATGGCTATGTCGAGAGAAAATTGTAGCTTGAGTTAGTAGGAGCTGGACGAATTCAGTTGCATGCAAAGGAAGTCTTATGCATGAGGAGAATAACTCAAGTAGGTATGTGGCATGGAAGTAGGTGAATGTCAAGGGAGTAGGTGGTGGTAAAACATGGTGCGAACACTTCAAGAGTAAGAGGTGTCTTGCATTGGAGGCTTGGTAAAGATGAGAAGGATAATTTCCTTAAGCTTATAAATACCACCACAAGCCTTCTTTTGAGTACATAATCCGAAATCCCCTTGAAATACAATAGGAAGAGTGTTTAAGAGCAGTTTCGGAGATAGCTAGGCGTCGGTCATGAAGTTCCAAGAGGAGGAAATGCTGTCGGACAGTGAAGTCTAGAAGTAGCATCAACTTGAGGCGAGAATATCTCCCAGAATACTCGTGCATTTGGAGTGATTCCAAAGCCACCTAAAAGCTTTGAGAGTCTAGTTTTCAGGGTTATATGCCTCTCCTAGCTCATCTTGACCTGAAAGGACATAATTCATGGTTAGATTCCTTAGGATTCCCATCAAAATGATTCAAATAGTTTGTTTGAATGAAACTTTCATCAACAAAATCAACATTACTAGCGAGATGATCATTATGAGCGAGATCCTCATGAGCGAGATTTACCACTTCCAGCGAGATTTGTGTCTTCACCAGCGAGATTCAGTCCAAAATTTTCAACGAGATTTCCTTCTTGAGTGAGATGCAACACAAAACCAGTGAGATTCTCATCCTGAGTGAGATTCTCATCTTCCTTATCTCGCTCTTGCTCTCCATGGTGAGCTGCTTGCTTGATCTTCCCAAGCAGCTACCTCCTTACGCACCAACTTCCTATTTCAATTTCAAAAATTCATAACTCAAAATCCAGAACTCTTTTCAAGAAACTTCCTTCTGCAAACTTGTTTAGAATTGCGTTAACGTTCTTACCTTAAAAATCCCAGCCCTAAATTTCTTATAATTTGTCCTGAAGCTTCCAATCTTCACCCCTGGCCTTGATTAATCTGAGAATCTACCCCTTCTGCACATTCTTTACTTTTTGCTCTTCTTCCTATGAGATCTTTCTCTGGTAGACCAACCTCAAAAACTAGATTCTCCCAACTTTCGAATGGCACCGATCTCACTTAATTTGCTCAAGTCATTTGCTAAAACTGAGCTTCTGAAGTTCTTCTTTCTTTTATACTTCCTACCGCCTCTCATGTTTAAAGGTCAAACCGCCACCTCATCTAGCACTAATTTAGTGTTTCTGGCCAAACTCAGCTACCAAATCCCTTTAGTCTTTTTATTTCTTCTTCTTTCTCTTTTTTTCCTCTTCATTCGTAATTCCCTGTAACTACACCATAAGTTTTACACTTATTAAATAATTAATATAACATCCTCATGGCTAAACATACTAATATAGGAAACGCAGAATTCGAGGTTTACAGGTTAGGAAGACAAGGTGACACGCACGAAAAAGGGCTACGTGACCTTAGGCAAGGAGGCTTGAGCATGCTTTGAGATGTGTTGGCTAGGAGTAGGGCTATGTGCCAACCGTGAGGCTAGACGTTAGTCACAAGGGAAGCGTTGAGGCAAGGCTATGCGGCCAAGTGAAGTATGTGGCCAAGTGAGGTTACGCGGCCAAGGGAAGGGTTGTGTGTCCGAGCAGGGTATGCGACCAAGTGAGGCTATGCAACCAAGGGAAGGGTTATACGGCCAAGTGAGGTAGGCGTTGGGTAAGGTATGCTGCCAAAGGAGGATGGATGCATTGAGTAGGTAAGCTTGGGGAACAGGTTTGGGTTGACAGCAAATTGGGACATGTGGCTAAACTAAGTGAAGCTTGTAGGATGAGATGGGCACGTGGTAAGACATTCAAGGTTGGGAAGGACACCTCAGAAAGGAGGCTATGCGTTGGCCTATGAAAATTGAAGACACTTTAGCCAACATGCAATGAGGTGTCAAGGGAGATGCGTTGGCACATACATGCTGAGGACAACTGGACATGCAAGAATGAAGTGTCAAACATTGGTGATTTTGGGACCAATATAAATAGAGCAGCTAGGGGACGTTAGTTCAAACAATTCATTCGTGCAAATCAAGTTAAATTGGTGTGAAGGTTTTGAAAGAGGAGTGTATTAGGTGATCCTAGGTTGCCATTTGATTTGGTGAAGTGAGGAGTGGGAAAATTGCGTTAAAAGGCAGAAAGATCAACTGGTCGCATAGATAGGCGTTCATCGCCCACGTCATCACCTGGCGCACAGCACACAACGCACACGCCCATCGCAAGACGACATGGACACCCGCACAGTGCACGATTGAGTGCATGCCTACACGTGCTACACTGCCTAGCCCTTGCGCACGCGCTCACCCACTCCATGCTTGTGTCATGCCGTGCCTGTGCAAGGAGTACCGCCCACCTACGCACAGCCTTGCGCCCATCCTGCACATTGACTGCTCACACCACCTACCAGCCTATACAATTCACCTAAAAAGGTGTATTTCTAAAAGTTAATCCTATTTTTGATTAAGTTGAGGTGGGTTAGTCAAAATATTCAATTTAAGGTTACTTTATTTGAGAAATTGGGCTAATTTAGAATTTCCTTGAATTAAGTAGAATTCAAGAAAATAGGATCAAGAGTCGTTCGGAGAAACAATAGGAAAATTCACAACAAAAACTGTGAGTGATTCCTACTTTTACATGATTTGTGAATTATGTGTTCAATGTCATTCTACATATATATGTAAGGTTTGGAAATGGGCATGATCAGGAAATGTGTTTTTCTGGCTTTTGATGCATTAATTCCATTGTTGATTGGGTTCTATTGTTTTGTTAGAATGATTGTTTTACCTTGATAACATGAATTGATGGGAAAATAGGATACCTTGGAAAATTGTTAGCGTGTCTCAAAGCATGACTAACGGGATATTGTCGACATGTGCACATTCGGCTGGCTAAGTGGGTACTGGAATTGTTTTCTCGAACTTGTAAATTATTTTCTCAACTTGCATTTTGGGAATAAACAAGATTACTTGGAAAACACATGATCATGCTAGGAAGAGCCGATCAGCAGACTGAGAAGGTCATATGTCGTGTGTTGTAATGCTTGATTGTGGAATTTGTTTAAAAAAAAAAAAAAGAATTTTCAAGCAAACTTATTTTCCTATAAATTATGCCACTCGTTGGGCTTTAAGCTCACGTTTTTCAAATATTTTCCTATAAATATGTTGTTAACATGGAGTCTGGTCATTACTAGAAGTCATTAGGGCTAGCTAGGAGCAGGAATGTTTAAGTATGAACTCTTGAAATTGACATTAAAAGTAATTGTAATGTACATAGGTGTTATCCGATTAGTTGCTTTAAGGATGGACAGTAGGTGTAAGGTGTTGTTTGTTGACTTGACGTCTCCTTTTAGGTTGGGGTGAACTCGAGAAGGGGTATGACAAGGTGGTCAAGGGAAGTTTATAATATTAAAGTTGACTAGATCTACTCTACTGTGTATCTATACATAGTATGACTAGTTGTTTTACCATATACGTTGAGTTCCTCCATATCTAGGACAACTAGATGCTCTATCGAGCATATGAAGCTTTCTCTATGTCTATACAAGTAGCTCAAACACATGTTTTAGAAAACAAGACTTCATAATCACATGACAGTTTTCAAAGTGAACGTTTTAAAGTACCATTGATTTTTCAACTTTTCAAGCTTTGTAGTTTTATATGAAAGAGGTTTCACACTTCATAGGGTACCAGTTTCATTTGTGTCAAATAGAGATCTTATTTCACATTTAACTTGGCAAAGTCTCCAAAAAGTATTAGGTACTCAGTTAAATTTTAGTACATCATTTCACCCATAGATCATTGGTTAAACAGAATGGTCGAATCAAAACTTAGGGAACATATTACGTGCGTGCACATTAGATTTTGCAAGATGTTGGATTCTTGTCTTTTATGAAGTTTACTTATGATAATAGTTATCAGACCATAATTGACATGATGCCAATTGAGAGTCTTTATGGAAAGCCATGCAAGTCTTCTATTAGGATGAAATAAAACAGAAATGTTGGGCCTTAAGTTATTGTAGGCTATAAATGTAGCTATCTAGAAGATTAGAGCAAAAATCCACTACGTGGATAGAAAAATTAAGTTGATACTAGGCAAAGAGACTTGGGGTTTGTTGCATGTAATAAAGTGTTCTGGAAAGTAACATCCATGAAAGGTGTTTTGAAGTTTGAAAAGAAGGAAAAACTATGCCCATGATTTATTTGGTCGTTTGAAATTCTAGAGAGAGTTGGTCCATTAACTTATCGTTTGACTTTGCTATTGTTGCTCTCGACAATTCCCAACATTTTCCGTGTTTTTATGTTGAAAAAGCATATGACAGATCTATCTCATGTGATAGACTTTGAGCCTTTGCATTTGAATGAAAACTTGAGTTATGAGGAAAAACCTAAGCAAATTCTTGCAAGAAAGGTAAGACACAATAAAAAAAAAAATAACCCTAGTTAAAGTTTTTTCTAGCAGATTCATCAATCTAAAGAAGCAACTTAACAACGTGAGGACGTTATAAAAATGAAGTCGCTAAAGTTTTTTCAAAATTAGAACTTTCAAGAATGACAGTTAAAAGGGAAGATTGTAACATCCTGAGCCTCATGTTTTTTTTTTCAAAAAATACTGATTATCTTATATCCTTGGGTCCCAGTTCCCTCTAAAATTTTAAATTTTGGAGCTAAAATTGAGATAATTTAAATAAAATATCATAACATATGATAAAATGATAGATATAATTACTTACAATAATGAACAAAAATGCAATTATGTCGTTTCTCTTCGTTTTCGTAGCCCCTTTTTCATTGTTCAACCAAGTAAGAGTGCACAAACTTTCCCACCAAAAGATTTTTCTTCCGAAGTTGTATCGAACTGCTTGGAGAAATGGTAATGATGACCTGTGTGATATGTTTTGCTCATTAACAGTCTAACATACGTGTACACATTTGTTTTGACTCAATAAAAATTTGATAGAATCAATCCAAATAAATAAATAAAAACAGAACTAAATAGAATTGAACCAACAAATCGTTGGCAAAAGAAAATACAGATCTTTCAGTTCTTAATTGAGTTAGGACTACTGGTTTGGTTCAATTTTGTATATCCCTATTTCTCTTGCTAGCTTCTACACCAAAATTGGAGATATTGTCAAACAAAGAGATGTCGAGAAATAATAGCTGAATTCATGAAGATTAAATTAGCTTTGATCAGATCTAAGCACAAGCCATCAGTGGTTTGTTCCACATATTCTCAAACATTCATCTCCTCCAAGTGTGAAAGACTTTGGTGAGTTTGCCTGGGAATGGTGATTCTACAATACCAGAGGACGGTGAGAAAAGTCAAGAGACATGGAAAGTGCCTACTAAAACAGGTTGTGAACAAGAATGCATGTATTCCAAACAAGATCAATGAGATGATTAGAAAGCTTAGAGGCCACTTTTGTCAAAGTATGATCAATTTGAAGATTAGAAAGCTTATTAACAACTCAAAAAAAAAAAAAAAAAAATCTTTTCTATCAAGCTTATTAACCACTCAAGCTTCATCCTCTTTCTACTTTTGTATCACCTCATCTTAAGGGTATTCAAATAACCCGACAAACCAAACAACCTAGACTATCCAACCTAAGTTGTAAGGGTTGGGTTGGATTAGTTTTCTGTTTTGGATTAGGTTGGGTCTCGGGTTTGAATAAATTTTTTTTCGAGTTAACCCAACCCAACCCAACCCAACCCAAAATATATATATATTAGTAAAAAAAAAAAATATATTTCTTTTAGAATTGAGGAATTTGTGAATTTTTAATGTTATTCTTTTAGGAATGTATGTCTTTGTTTAAAGTTTGTAATAGATATCGTGGATATTTAGTATTTAACATTTAAGTTTACGAGATTTTGGTTATTAGACATTTATTGTAGATAAATTTAAATACTTTAAATTAATAAGGAAAAAAAAATAATAAACCGAAACTCAACCCAACCTATATTTTGAGGGTTGAGTTGAGTTGGGTTAGAAACCCTGTTCGAGTCTTTTGGGTTGCCAATCCGACCAACCCAAATTTTCAAGTTGGTCCAAAAAATCCCCACAACGCAACCCAACACAACCTATTTACACCCCTACCTCAGCTCAAGTGTGAAGTTACTCAAGTTTACTCTGTGCGAATCGATCAGGTGAATTTTCACCAAGGCATCTTTATTGTTGAATGATTGTTCCAATGGCTGAGGCCAATTGGATAAAAATTGAGATCACGACTTCTTTCCTCAATATTTACTCTACAAGTTTTTTCCTCAATATTTACTCTACTTCCTCTAAATCTTTACATTGAGAAGACCTTTTAAGTTCTTAGGTTCCACTTAAATCTTCATCCTTGTTTTCGTTGGGTAAGAAAACAGAAAAGGAAAGAAAGCAAAAAGCTCTCAAATTGAAAATGTAAAATATGGACCCTATAATGCAATTTCGAGTTCAGAGTAAATAAGAAGGATACTTCTCTCTTCATCTTTGTGGGGTCGTTTTTGCAGGAGTTAATGAAAGAGAAGGGGAAGAATTCTGTTTCTGAAGGCCAATTTCCCATCAACAGGAATAGGTAACGTAGCAAAGATTGTAGTTATAATCTCTTTATTACTAGAACTTCTTCCTTGGAAAGAGAACTAGATAAACTGGAGGAGCACTCGGAAGTCCACTGTGATTAACCAAAGAAAGAACAATGAAAAAAAAAGGTGGAAAGTAAAAGACATAAAATAAGGCAGAAAAATAAGGAAGAATGAAAAGGAGAAGGGGGAAGCAGAAGAGGAGAAGGAAAATAAAGGACAGATAAAAGGGTTCCACGATGAAAGAGTATTAGGTGCAAAAGATAGGGAGCGAGATATGGTAAGATGAAATTTTTTGGAAGATGAATATTTATAATTCATTATGTGAATTGTTTGATGCATTTGTACTTTTTTTTTCTTCACGTGTTATTTCACATGTAGGAGGGGTTCTTTCTTCCCTCATGAGGGTCTAGGAGAAACCAAATTTTTATTGAGAAGAAAATGAAAGAATTACAAGGATACAAGGGAAAAAAAATAGCCCCTTGAAAAGAGGGTGCACAAGAACAAACTAAAGAAACTGGCTCCATTCCAGCCAAGAATAAGCCTAAATCACAAGTACAAAAAGTTCTTGTGACAGACACAAAGAGAGGCATTAAACCTAGCTGACTCCCAAACCTTGCCACACGACCTCTTAACCTGTGTAAAGATTCTGTTATTACACTCATGCCAAATACCCCAAATGATAGCAAAGAATCTGGGTGCACAAGACTTTGCCCTTGTGCAGGAAGGCCAACAAAAAAGCAACTCATCCAATGGTAAAGCAGCTTCTATTCCAAACTCAACAAAGCCCCAAAAGAGTTCAGTCAAGATACAAAAAACGGGTAGGAAGAAGAGAGGGAAACAAAAGTAGAAAGAAGGGAAAAGAACGAAAAAGAAATGAAGAAGCATAGATAAAAGAAAGACGTATAAATAAGTAGAAGAGAAAAAAGTGGGAAAAAAGGGAGCAATAAAGAAGAGAGAGAAAAGAGGGAGGAGAACGGCTTTAGTAAAAGAGAGAAAATTGGTTTGATACTTTTGTTGTAGTTGATGTGTGGACTCGTTTTTTTTTTTTTGGTATGTCCTCATTTTTTTAATCATTTTTCTCACTAGAAGTTTGGAGTCTCGGTTTCTTACTGAAAAGAGAGAACGAGGGAAAGAAAAAAAAGGATGACAGTGACAATTTGTATATTTTCAAAAACAAAAATTGTGGAATTATTCAATGAGCTGAAAAAAAATTCTCCTGTAAAAATATCTTTGGTTTAGGGCATGATTTGAAGTGATTTTGAAAAGGTTACAATAACTTCTTTTCATGTTTCCTCCGAAACATGCCTTTAATTATTCAAACTTAATTTGATGGTATGTAAACTGTGTTTAAAAGTGTAAAACCGAACATTCAAATAATTTTGAAGGGAGTGATTTTGAATATGAAAAAAGTGATTTTTAACCTTTTTAAAATTACTTCGAACGATGCCCTTAGTTATCAAGTCTTACAAATTCTGAAATGTTGCCGCTTTTTGTGGGCTGAAGTTTATGCATGTATGGACCGTATGGTTTTGTACAAAATTGTGGATTGAAATGCTGCTCCAATCCAATAAAGTTTTGGTTTTGTACAACAAAATTGTTTCGCAGTTTCTGGAGGCAAAGGAACAGCTTGTTTCAAGGTATTCTCTCTTTCATTTAGAGTTTTTGTGGTTCAGACATTCCTGGAGAGTTCTTCAAGTTTGGTGTTGTCTATTTGTTGTGTTGTTGGTTCCAAAGGTAGCTGCTGAAGTTGCAATGTCTGAACCGTTTGTTATGGGAGGACTAAATTGTGTGCCAAGTTTTTGCTCTCGGCAGTTTGTTTTGACTTATGTGGGAGCTCAAAAGAAAGCTGCTGTTGGGGGTTTAAGAGTTTGAAATTTTCAATTGTTGACATCATAATGTGCTGGCCTAGTCTTTGTTAAGTTTTCTGCACAATCAAGTGTTAGCATGGCTTGCTATGGTCAGTGCTGTAAGATTTTTATATAGTTCTGTTGGTACTTCATGTGTGTAATTTGTTTGATACTTCTCTGTGATTTTTCATTTAATTGATGAAAAAAATTGTTTCCTTTTCTTCTGTAAAAAAGAAATCCAATCTTTGCCAATAAAAAAGCCTTTAAAACTGCCATTAAACATATCCTTATCAGTATGGCTGAGAACTTCACCAAACAGAAAGAATAGAAGCAGCGGTCATGTTTCACCTCGATGAAGCCTTTAGAAGGACAAATCCACCATGAAGGAATATCGACAATTTATTACCTTACCATAGAAAGTTTGTACTTTTTCAAAATCCTGGATCCTATACAAAATACCTAAATCAAAATGTCACTAAACTGGATTTTTTTAAAAACTTTTGAAATGCCACTTTAGACAACACATCATTGCCGATCAATACCTTCACGAGGGAGTTGAAGCATTGCTCGCCTATACCCAAGGGATTCCCATGCAGTCCCACTGGACTAGAGAAACATCAACGATTTTCTTGGTATTAAGCTCACCTGAAGATGTGACTTGGTGCAAACTTGGAACCTCTAAGCTGGGATGACCTATAGAGCAAGCCCTTGCCAGCGGGGCTGCCCCCTTGGGGACCACTAATCATCTCAGTAATTTGAAAATGAGTGGATGGCAACCAGCTTTCAGTTTGAACATTGAACTGAAAATGACACTTACGATCAAGTAGACACGTAGGTTTTGACTAGGAGATCAAGGATTTTTTCTCGTCTGTTCTGTACTATATTCAGAAATTTTGAGCTCAACGAGCAAGAGGTTATTCAATGTCTAGCCAAAGTTTAAACATGGATTTGCTAACTTCTAAAAGAAAATTTTGGACTCCTATAAACAAGAAATTATTCAATGTCTAGCCAAACTTTGAATAAGCTACAAATCCAACAATAAAACTTTTAGAACTCAAGGATACAGTTGTACAATCTATAGAGCAGATCTTGTTCAAGTGAGGTCTTAAATGCAACAATGAAATGAGAACAAAGTCCATGAATTTAAATACAACAAAAATGAAGGCCAGGAATATAAGGGACAATTTTCATTACATTACAACATACAACATATAATTCAACAGGAATGTCATTTGGAATTCAATTTTTGACGGAATGAGGTATATAAATTAAAGCAATTTATGAACCATGTCCAAACCAGACAAAAGCTTAAATATTCAAAGAAAGCAAATGAAGAGAAAAAAAGGGAAAATTGCAAAAACCACCCCTAAACTATATGGTTAGTTACAATCACACCCCTAACCTTCAATTTGATCAATTATATCCTCGTGGTTGCTTAATGGTAGAAATCAGCCCCTTTTATCAAATTAACTTTTGGTTATTTGTGGTGTCATCTCCTTCAATGGTTTGCAAACCCACTTGAATTTTGATGTTAGTTTTTTCCTCCACCACAATGCAGGTACTACTAATACCAATAGTAACAGTTTGACATTTCTAGATAGTACAGTTAATGGAAGAAGGAAGATTTAAAGAGGAAGTTGCAGAGGTTCAGGCACGGTGGATTTCAGAGGGATTCAATCTAACACATGGCCGTTCACGGCAAAAGATGTCGTGTCACAAGGCAGTCTGAGACAAAGCAATGCTTCAAACCATTTAGCTAAAAAGCTATGGCGAACCCTCAAAACCCACCAAGCCAACAGCACAGCCTTGAGGATTTAGAGAGAGAGAATAGATAGGAAATCATGGTGGGTTCAAATCAATCCCAACGTTTTGTAGAGGCTATAATGAATTAATGGTTACCGAATGAAATCTTTGGCTTTTGATGAAGAGGGAGGAGAGAGGATGATGAAGAAGGAGAAGGAAACAAGAAAAAATTCAACAAAAAAAAAAAATAATTTAATAAAACAGGTTGATTGCAACCATTTAAAAACCATAAGGGTTTAATTGATCAAATTGAAAGTTCATGGATGTGATTGTAACCAACCCCATAATTCAGGGGTGGTTTCTACCGTTTTTCCAAAAAAAATAGACATACCTCAAGTTTCATTTTCTTCACCAGTAATCACGGCAGGAGCATAATCCATCTTTAAAATGGTGAAATCTCTTAGCATCACGGATGATTAGTTCTCGACCCACAATTTTTGAAATTATCTTAAGTGCACTATGGCAATCACCACAAACACGAAGGTTCTTAATTACTCTTATGGGCGAGCGGGCTGAACTACTAATTAGGCCATATGCAACAGCAAGTCTCTCACTATGACCAAGTAGAGCATCATATTTGCCTTCCTGATCTATATCATGGAGTACAAATCGAGTCTCTGGTATGTAACCAGCCTCCTTCATTTGTTCCCTCAAACCCCTAAGCAAGGTATAGATCCTGTCATTCTCAGGATGAGAAGTATCTCCAGCTCGATATTCATGTACTCGGCTCCTCACTTCTAAAAGATTCCGATTAGCTAATTTTTTCTTCTCTCTCTCTTTTTCAAGGTCAGAAGCTTTTATCGGTAGAAGGCCAGCTTTTGACTGCTCATTTAAGCGAGAAGAATCAAGATGCTCAACAAGCTCACAACAACGATCTCCAAGGTCCATCAACCCATGAGCTCTAGAGATATTCATCATCGTTTCCCAAATGTCTACCCCAGGCTCCAATGGCATCTTTTCAATGAACTCCAAAGCTTCATCTACATATCCTATACTTCCCAGCATGTCTACTATACTAACATAATGATGCATGGAAGGAGTAATGCCATAATTCTTAGTCATTGATTCAAAGTGTAACATCCCCTCATCAACATCTCCCAAGACACTACATGCGGAGAAAACTCCAATGAACATTTTTCCATCAGGTCTCAACCCAGCTTTTTTGAACTCGTAAAAAAGATCAATAGCATCTTCCCCTAGGCCATTCTTGGCAAGCCATGTAATCATAGTATCCCATGATGTTAGGTTGCGACTAGGCATTTTATTGAATATTGTATAGGCGTCATCCATGGAACCACATTTAGAGTACATCTCCAAAATTTTGTTATAGGTGCTAACTTTTAGAGGGGTTTGAGATTTTATAACGTAATTACAAACAACTTTGGCTTCTTCTAGGGACCTTGCTTCCCCACATGCATTCATCAAATCTAAATACCGAGATAGATTGATGGGAATGTGCTGTTTCTCTAACACTTCCAATATTTGCACAGCCTCCTTCAACTTGCCTTCCCTGCAAAATTCATCAAGCTCCTCAAGGGTAGCACCATGTGGGCGATCCTTAGCCATTCCAATTTCCCCCTCACCATTAGCATTGTTTACTACCTGAGTACCAATCATGTTACTCTGATTAGTATCTGGGTTTGGCTTATATTGTTCTACACTGGCACCTTGTTGATATTGTCCCTGTGGATGTTGCTGAGAAATAGAGTTTTGCTCATAATGTCTTGAGAGGGGAATATGATTGTTTAGTCCTGATATAGGATTGTGGTAATTTAGGCCAGTGCCATGTACATATTGTTTGGATTCTGTCCATGTGCCCCATGAATTCTGTCCGGAAACCCCATAATTGTTCTGCTGCAGTTCTTCATTGTTATATCCATTGTATGCAGAAAAAATTTCTCTACGCTCAAGTTGAATATTCTGAGACATAGATCTATCAACTCCACAAAGCTCATTATTACTTATATGTACAAAATTTCTTCGATTATTTCCATTGTAACTATTATGATCTTGAGCCACCACTCCATTATAGCCATTTTCAACAAAATTACCATTCAGAGACACTGGGTTGGCATGATGAGTATTTTGATAGGTTTCTCTATAAGCCTCATCATGGTTCTGGTTAAAGCCATAAGAATTAGGAGGCATTCCACCATAGTTTTGTCCATAAGATCTACTAGCAGTTTCATGCATAGGAGAAGTATTTGCAAAACTACTCCCAGGTCGTTGCCCATAAACCGAGCTAGTGGATAGCTTGTGCTGACCCTGCATGGAGTTTTCTGCATCAAACGAATCTATATTGTCTTCATAAGGCCTCGATTGCAAACTAGCACTTTGGGAATAATGCTGATAGTAGCCAGAGTTTTGGTTATCACTGCTAAATCCACCATGGGTTTGGTAACTCTGCAAAGAAGTATCTGCATGATATCCATTATCGTTCTGACATTCCTCTCTTTCAGAAGCAACACTTAAATTTCTTACTAGATTGAGGACTTTGTTTGAGGCTGAGGAGCTACATGAAGATCCTGCAGTGCACAGTGCTACTAAGGAGCGTCTAGCAATAATTGCAGCTCTTTTCTTACACATTAATTGTTCTATTGTTAAAGAGAAATAAGGATAATGTATGAGAAACTATGGAGGAGAAAATCCAAAGAGAATATAGCTTGATCGAACGTTATACCAACATAAGCAGGCCAAAGACAACCTGAATGTTAAAAATGAAGGGGGGAAAATCAATAAAGCATTACATAAACATTAGAACAGGAACAGTAACATAATTGTAATTTTCAACTAACAGAAGGAAAAGAGAAACAAAACACAAAAAAAAAAAGAAAGTAAACAAATTGATTACAAATATCAACATCCAAAGAAGAATAGCACTTCACGAACTGAGAATTACAAAATTAAGGGCAATATCTCAAACCTTTGAACCCAAAAAGACCAGAAATAATACAAGTTAGCCTTACAATGACATTTGTAAGAATTGGGGACATAAGTTTTCACTTTATAGGTTGTTAGTTTGCTAATTCACTCCCAAGGGAGTTAGTAATCTTTGAAGAATACTTTGTTCGGATAAAAAAACTTATGTATTCAATTGGAGATCCTGAATGAAATCATAAGAAAAGAAAACGGAAAGTTCGATACCGGAAACGTGGACGCGATCGGGGAAGGCACCGACGATTGTTGATATGGTGAGAGAAAAGGAAGTGGTGGGGCAGTAAAGAGATGGAAAGGGAGAGGGTTCAGTAGCCGTGAAGCTGGAGAGAAGGCGTATCGTCTGAGGGCGGCGGTCGCCGGCGGGAAGTGCAGGGCTTACGCAGGATAGAGTGGTCACGTGAATTGCAGAAGAAATAAGAATGTAAAAGTAAGTTTGTTGGTGTTTGGGTATGGGCTAAAACAATTACTTTTGGATGGGCCTCCAATATTTAATCTTTGTTGAGGCCCATTTCCTCAATGGATTATTTGCATTTGATTATTTCATTTTAAAAGGTAACTTTAAAAAATGTTTGAACCTAAGCTCTATCACAAAAATGCTTAAATTAAAATACACAATAATTATTTTAAAATGTAGATAGATATATCATTTCTCCCATCAATAGAATTACACAATATTTAAATGCATAATCTAATTTAAAAATTCAGACTAGATAAGGAAAAATACATAATCTAATCTAATAATTCAAACTAGTGAAAAGAATTACATCAACACCATTGCTAGGTAGGTGGGAAATCCCACATAAAAAATTCTAAGGCATTAACCCTTCAATTATATATAATATTATCTCAAATGAAAAAATTTGAAAGAAACTTATGTCATATTGATTTAAAACCTTGAATTTCACCTAAGTGAATTAGGTTAAAATTTGGTTTGTAAGAAAACTTGAAGAAGGATAAAAGAGGAGTGTTGAAACTAGACCTTAAAGGCTAAAACTTAAGTTGTGGTTAAGTGAGGTTTTAGGTGACAAAATCTTGGTTAAGTATGGAAGGAATGTGTTGATACCAAGCATTAGGATGAGGGAGTGCAAAACAATGGTCTTGCCATTTGAAGTGTAGGCATTTTAACATTATCATTAGAGGTTAAGTAAGCTCATTAAGTGTGGAAAGCTAAGAACACCAAGCGCTGATGTGAAGCTTGCGGCCAAGACACTAAGCAAGGAGTGTTGTGCTTAGCAAGACTAAGGTAGACACATAGTGTGGGTGGCCGAGAGTAAGGACAAGGCTTTGGCCAAGGTAATTAGAGGTTAGTTGATCACATGAGGGAGCAAGGCAATGCTTATGCGTTGAAGCCATGCGATGGCTAAGTCATTGTGAGGTTAGAGAAGGCCTCATGGACGCATGTGACAAGATTGGTCTAGGCGAGGAGGTTTGCATGTGTTAGTTGGGTTGTACGCTTTGGAGAAGCATGCGATGGCCAATAGGATGAGCACATGAGGATGCATTGGCCTAAGAGGTTATACGCCAAGGGTAAGCCATGTGTGGGAAGAAGTGTATGGCAAAAGGAAGAAATATGTGATGGTCTTTAGTATGAGCATAAGAAGAAGCCAAGTATTGGTCAATGCTACGCATCCATGAGAGGCATGTGGCTATAGGGATGAAGCATACGTTGACAAGGTGTGTCTTGGAGAGCAAGGATAAGTTGGCAACTCATCAGGACAAGTGGCTGAGCAAGGGAAAGTTAGGATTAAACCAAGGCTAGGTTGAAGCATGAGAAGACATGCAAAGGGGAGGCTCTGCGTTGGCCAATGGAGATGAAGACACTTTAGGGTAGACGTTGACAGCTTGAGGGAAGGGCACTTGGACATGCAATGGAGGTGGAGGTGTCAAATAGAGTGGAGCTTCGGATGCCTATAAATAGGCAGTTAGGGGAGTTTAGGTATCACAATTCACTTATGCCTTTTATATGGTTCTAGTGTGAGAGTGTCTAGAAGGAAGTTAACTGAGAGGTTCTAGGCTGCCGTTTGAGTTTGAGTTGTGAGGAAAGAGAAATCAAGATTGGAAGGCTGAAGGCCAAGTCAAACACATAGCACAACACAACGTTCATCGCCTATCGCCTGTGCTTGCGCGCACACACCCATCCTTGCCCGTGCGTCATCACCAGCATGCAGATGCTCTACGCCAGGTGTGCGCGAATGCCTAACGCAAGGTGCGCAGATGCACAACGCACGCTTGACCATACAGTTGAATGCCCCAGCGCACGCTTGCGCGCATTCCACCATCAACCTTGTGCGCGCGATCGCCCAGGTGCACGCAACGCCTTGCCCACCCTGTTCGATGCCTGACGCCCAGCTGCGCACGTCAACACCCTCTAGCAGCCCTCAGCGCCCATCAGCCCACCAAATAACCTCCGAAGGCTGTTTTTTGGGAAAGTTACACCTATTTTGGTATTCTTAAAGGGGGTAGGCTGGTTATTTTACCTTTAAGTTATTTTTGGATTAAAATAGAATTATTGGAGGAATTGTTGGACTAATTTGGGATTTCTTGAAAAGAAGTGAAATTTAAGAAAACTCAGATTAGGAGTTGTGCTAGGCAAAATCTTGAAGGATAAATAAGAGGACTGTGAGTGGTTTTTATTATTTTGCTATGTTGAATTCTATATATATATATATGTTATTAAATATATGTGTAGAGTTTGGAAATTAGCATGATCGGGAATTGTGTTTTCTGGATTTTATTGGTTCCCCTACCTGAGCTCCTCAATACTCTCCAACTTTCTCTCTTTTTAAGTCTCCTTCAAGGTATTTGAGTTGTGAAGTAAAATGGAGTCTCCTCGGGTATTTATATGCATTCTAAGGTGATCCTTGTCACCATTCCTACGCTCCAACGCATGACACCTTACTTGTAGGGCAATTTTATGTGTCAACCTCATGTAAAGTCCAACGCATTCTCCTTGACACCTCCTCCTTGCATGCAAAGCTTAAGTGTCTTCATCTTGCCTAGGCCAACACATGACCATTTTTGAGGTGTCATTCCACCCTTCTTCATATCCTATTATGCATCCACCTTCTCCTTAGCTTGGCCAAGACTTCGCTTGGTTGAGCCACGTACCTCATATTGTTGTCAATCTGACCTTGCTTGCTAAGTTATCCAATTAATGCATACTAACCTAGGTTGGGTGCATGGTGGCTTCATCAACCCACTTCCATGCGTTCAACATCTCCTTTATGCGTCCATGATGGTGCCTCCAACGCATGCTCGCTTAGGTTTGGATGTATGGTTCCTCAACTTGGCTTTTAATAACCTTATATCTTCCTCCTAGGTCTTAGGCAAGAGCATGCGCCCAACTACCTCAAGCTTGTGCCCAACTACTTCAAGCATGTGCCCATCTCTCTCAAGTCTGCGCCCAAAACCCTCAAGCAGCGTCCAACATCCTCAAACATGCATCCAACTAGGGTTTTTTGCTTCTTTGGTGTATTTTTCTCCCAAAGATGTGTCTTATGCTTCCATCTTGCTCCTCTTAAAGTCCAAATGAAGTTTACAAGACCTCCTCATGCATCAACCCTAGGTCCTATGCGCCAATCCCTCCTTCGTGCGCCCATCTCTCTTCTTCCTTCTCCCTTGGTTTCTATTTCCTCCACAACACATAACTTGCTTCCCCCAACTCCAAGACTTAGTCATATGTCCTTTTGTCCTACTTTTCCTTCAAAACATGCGTTCACATGACTATTGATGCGACCAAGGTTTCATTTATGCGTACAACCCTTCTTTTTTTAGGGTTTTTTCCACTTGTGATGTCTTATGTTGTCCAATACTTAGCCAACTTTTCCCCCTTGAAACCCCTATGCGCCCACCACTCATTCCTCATGCATTAATTCCAAATTTCCTCCCTTGATGGTGCATAGTTCAACTCATGATTTTCCAACACAACCACTTCTTTTGTTAGGTTTCCACTTGATCCAAAACATCTTACCATAACACCTCATATGCATCCAAAATTCCTTGGTATCCACCCATCTGTTGGGCTTTATGTCGTAAAACTCGTGGTTTGTGAACAGTAGAACTTATTCTGAAAATTCAATAAGTTGTTATTTGAAGGGTCTTTTACTGAAGAATTCATGAGCGCGTTCGGATCGCTTCAATTTCACAGTGACCGAAATACAACAATATACATTCAAACGCACAGTTATGCAAACAACCAATAATTAAAGGCATGCTATGAAAAAAAATAAACGAGGAAGAGAGTTGCTATACCAGTTGAAGACGTTCTTCAAACTTCGGAACTCAACGTAGCGGAAACCTCCACACGATCAACCAACGCCCAGCAGCATCATCGACTACAGCAACACGAACAACCGCATGAACACAAACGTCGCGGGGACGACACCACCAGAAAAGAGCCCCAGGTATTCTTGGAGTGAGAACCCAAAGCGTGGTCTTTGGTGAATTCGGTAGAGGAAGAAGAAAGACCAAATCCTGTAGGTGATAAACAAGTGGAAGGAAAAAAGGTGCTATCGTATAGCACGCTGCTTATCGTTTAGGAGAAACTAAACGATCATGTAGATTTTACTGAACGATCGTTTAGGAAATGGTATACGATCATTTAGAAAACTCGACACATACTACGATCGTTTAGGGAAGCTATGTGATCGTGTAGGAACTAGTGTGCGATCGTTTAGATGCGAGGTGAATGATCGTTTAGGCAGAGAGTGACTATCGTATAGGCTCTCGAAATACTTAAGCGATCGATTAGGATTTCACCAACGCGCTCTCTTTTTTTCTTTTGGACGATTTGACGAATGATTCAAAATGAAACAATTTCATTTTTATTTTATTGGTTACAATAACTGACTCATTCCCATTAACCCACGTCCGAATATGATTTTTTGGCTTAATTATCATATAATTAATCAATTAATTAATTAATAAATATAATCATATTATATTTTTATCCTATAGTTTGATATCACATATCTACTATAGTATTTTCTCCTTTACTTGATATAAATCATATTTATATCTAATTTTCTCCAAAATAATGTATCTCATACATTTAGCCAATTATATCATATGTAATTAACTAGTCCAATTATATGATATATAATTGAACTTCCTCTTGTCAATTTGAACATTTCAAATTAACCAAAACACTGGTTCTCGACTTTATCCAAGTTACGCAGGGGACCTAATGGACCTGTGGCTCAAAGCTTCAACGGTCCGTGAATAGCTGACTAAACTCTTTAGCCACGAGATCCACCATCCGTTAACTGTCAGACATTCCACTAAAGACCAATAGCTAAACTCTTCTTACCACAGATGTATTTCTGTGTCCATCGGATATAACCAATTATGAGTATAATGACCTTTCACAGATGCTCGTAAGTACAGTTGGGCCAAATTACCGTTTTACCCCTATAGTTACATCTCACTCCTTAAGTACCACTGATTCCTCTAATGAACAATACAACATAGTCCAACTATGTGTGAACACCTCTTGGGCTAAGAGAAGGTGTGTGGTGCCATATCGTTCAAGCCCTGGAATCAGCCCTTAAGAGAGCTATCTATCTACTTACCCCTGCCTCGGGGAAGGAATGAATTCCATCTTGTGTAGCTGAGTTCTCAGCTCCCAAATCAAATGAATCCCTAAAATGGTAGGTTCGAGTTGGCGACCTGGCCACTCGTACCTATACAAATCAAAGGACCACACCTTCAATGGCAGGAGTTCTCAACTCACTTGGATTGAGGTCATGTTACTTATGGTCATCCTAGTGAAATGAAGTCTCTATCATGAACAGTGTTATATAACGAGATGTTAACACTTCGTGGTCAGGTCTTATACAAACTCTTTATATAGGACGCTCTCGCTCGCATGTCCCTAACACGAATGATCAGGATCAGANGATGTTAACACTTCGTGGTCAGGTCTTATACAAACTCTTTATATAGGACGCTCTCGCTCGCATGTCCCTAACACGAATGATCAGGATCAGACTATCTGTAACAAGTCACAACACTTGTGACCATTCCACAAAGCGGGCCGCATCTGTAGCGTTACCAGGATAAGGTTTCCCTTCTAATCCATATACTACAGACCATTTTGGTTATCACTCAAAACATGATCCACTTGTATGTCACCACATACATGCTTGAGTCACATACAGATAACCAGGGATTTTATGTTTATTGGTTTGTGGTAAAGCAAATAAAACAAGCAACTGAGCAAAATACAAGATGTGAAGTAAATATCATATATTAACAACACAAGCGTCCATACAAACTGTTTACAAACTACAGGACACGAGACTTTAGGGCATCAACCCCAACAGTTATTGAATATATTGTTTTTAGAAATCCAATAAACTTAAGTCCTTTGACTATTATATGAGTACATGAACTTTATGTGGAGACATACAAGTGGATCAAGTTCGAGTAAATAGTCAAAATGATCTATAATATATGAATAAGGTTGGGTGCGTTATTCTGGTAACACTATTGGATGTGGCATACTCTGTAGTTGTTACAAAGAGTTGTAAAGTGATACAAACGAAGTGATCCTAATTCGTTCATGTTGGAACATGAGGAGTGAGGGTGTCTTGTGCAAATGAGTTTTGTGCAAGATCGGACTATGAAACTAGTCACTCTTACTTTATAACGTTGTTTACTGTTTAAGACTGACTATTTCAAAGTGATAACCTAGATAACTTGATCTTAATCCTGAGCTAACTATGAACTCCTGTTTGTTCGAGATTATCCTTTGATCTGCGAACGGTGAAAGTAGACTAACTGCCTCTGCTTAATAAGCTTACCATTTTGAGGATAAGACCGGATGAATAACTAGGGACATAGGGTGCAAGATGGAATTCACTCCTACCCAATTAGGGATAGTAGAGAGGTTGTTCCCTTCAAATGTTGATTCTAGGTCTTGAACAAGAGACCTCACCCTCTCATTGGCCTGAAAGTGATTCAATTTATTGATTGGATCACAAATCAATTGTTCATTAGGGGATCAGCTAGACTTAAGGAAGAAGAGGTAATTTTGGGGGTAAAACAGATATTCGACCTAACCGTTATTACGAGCAACCAGTGAAGGGTTAACTTACTAATCATGGTTATATCTAGTGGACATAATATATCTACAGTAAAGGGGAGTTCAACTATGAGCTTTAATGGCATTACCCATTAGTTAACGAATGGGGTTAGATCGGTCTAATGAGTTTAGCCGATTAATCTTAGATCATTGAAGCCCATGATCTGTAGGTCCGCGAGCTCCCCCTACTAGCTCGTAAATGGATTAGCTCTAGAATAGCGTGATAAGTTAATTTGAAGTGTTCAAATTAGAATTAAATGAACTTGGAGAAATAATATTTAAATATGATTTAAATATTTGAAGATGGAATTGTGTAAAAATTAATTTAATAATTGATATTAAATTAACTAGAATTATTTAAATTGTTTAAATAATTATTTATTACTTTTATTAAGAAAATTAATTTTTAAAATTAATAATATTTTTCAATTTTATTAAATAAAATTGATTTATGAAATCAATTTATTAAAATTGAAAAAGATGAAAAATCACAAAGTTGGAAAATGGGTTTTTTTATTGTCTTCACGTAGTAGCTCACTAATAACCCACTTCTTCAACCTTCATTAACTCCAAGCATGAGCTGCATCTTACGCAACAAATCTCTTTGTATGAATGTCTACGATATATTGAAGAGATTGGAGTGTTTTGAAGGTAATGTAATCAAACAAATTTTTCAGAAAAATTCGAGAGAAGAAGCTATTCTTTTACTGGGTTGCTGCTGTGAGTTTCTCCAAATTCACTTAATTCGAGCTTATTTTGAGTCTCATTACTCAATCTAGAGCACCAAGAGGATAGTAGGGAAGATCTTGGAGTGGTCTACAACAAGATTCAGAGGAGATTTACAGTTGAATTCGAGCTTAGAGGAAGTTCTTCAAAGGTATGTCATGAAACCCATTTATTTATGTTGAAACATATTTTCTTTTCTACCAAAATTAATGAATTAGAGTGCTTATAGATCCTGGTCACTTTTGCTGCATGATGGGACGCTTCAACACCATCATGTCTATTTCTACCCTATCATGCGTCCAAGTCCTCATTCCTTCCCAAAATATGTTCCACTTGAAATATCTTACCCTAGGTTAAGCCTTTAACCCTCATATCCTTGGTACTTAGCCAATGTATCACTTCCCTAGACCAATTTGGAGTTCCTCAAAGTTCTCATCATAGTTTGAACGCTTAGCTATATCTTCTACTATACTATTAGTTCATAGCATAGTTTACATATTTAGCCAAGATCCTACCTCATACTATTGTGCCTCCAATATTTAGAATTTTTCTTAAGTACTTCTACTTCTTCCAATGCCTAGTTTTAGATACTTAGGTATCTTTCCTTCGAAGGATTAAATTTTGAGTTCCTCTCTTAAAGAATCTTGTGAAGATCTAGGTGTTACACAGGTTGGGGGAGTAAACTATGAAGAAACTTTCTCTCTTATTTTCATGTTAAAGTCTATTAGAATTCTCTTTTCCACTACTACATATTATGACTATGAGATATGACAAATGGATGTCAAGATTGCTTTTTTGAATGGTAATCTTGGAAAGACAATCTACATGAATCAACTAGAGGCATTCATTGAGCAAGATCAAGAGCAAAAAGTTTGCAAGCTTAATCGGTCAATTTATGGATTGAAACAAACATCTCGATTTTGGAATATAAGGTTTGATACTATGATTAAATCTTATGACTTTGATCAGAATGTTGATAAGCCTTGTGTTTACAAGAAAACCATGAATAGTTCAGTAGTTTTCCTTGTGTTGTAAGTGGACGATATCCTATTAATTGGGAATGATGTAGAATTGCTTAATGATGTAAAGAAATGGCTAGCCATCAAGTTCCAACTAAAAGATTTGGGTGAGGCACAGTTTGTTCTAGGGATTCATATCATTAGGGATCATAAGAACAAAATGTTGGCCCTATCTCAGGTATCGTATATTGATAAGATGCTTATTAGATATTCGATCCACAATTCTCAAAAGAGTCAACTTAAATACTCTAGTCCTAGACAGAACTTTCCTTTGTCAGAGTTTTGTGATAAACACTATTTTATTATTAATCTTTTATTTTCACATTTTAAACCTATTTAGAATAAAAAAGAAGATTTATTTTAAAACTAATGTTATTAGAAACAAAATCAAAGATAAATTTAGTTACCCTATTTTAAACTCTTTAAAAGAAATTAATTAATTTTCTCTTTGTTAAAACATTAAACATATTAGGTTAGCATGCAACCTGATTCTAAGTTTCACGTTCATTAATGATATAATATAACTCTTATATCTATATAAATGAATTAAAACTTATCTATGTATTTCTATGATATTATCATTAACTAAATATAACTATTATATTCTTAATTAATAACTATCATATAACATGTACATTCCTTTCATTGAAAACATAATATAACCCTTATATTATAATTAATGAAATCTATATAGTAATCATGATTTAATAATTCATTAAAAACTATAATATATAATTTTAAGTTAAAAAACACTTTTGGTCCCTAAACTTATATGAAAGTAACAATTTTGAATCCATGAATTTTGGTTTGTAACAATTTAGTCCTTGCAATTTTAATTTTGTAACAATTTAGTCATTGAACTTTAGTATGTAATAATTTAATTCTTGTATTTTCAAAATTGTAACAATTTAGTTTCTAATATAAAAAAAAAATTATCAAAGTTAGATGTCAGTTTCTAATACTTATGATGTAAAGTTTGTATTTTGTAAAAATATTAAATCTCTAATTAGTTTAGTGGTTTATTTATGCATGAAATTTCATTAAACCATAACATTAATTTCTATAATAGGGACTAAATCATTACAAATTTTAAAGTTCAAGGACTAGATTGTTACATAACTAAATTGTTACAAAATTGAAAGTATAGGGACTAAATCGTTACAAACTAAAGTTGAAGGACTAAATTGTTACTCATATGAAAGTTTAGGGACTAAAAGTGATTTCTAAGCACTTTTATATTATAAGAATGAAAATTTTGTAGATGTTATCATGCATGCACATACTTTAGGCATTATCCTAAAAATTAAATATAACATTTATATTTAAGTATGATGAATGACATGTTTAACCTATAGTGAGATTTTAAACTGTATATTTTATGCAACATATAATCAATATAATCTAAAATATACATCACATGCATTATTAAACTATATTCCATAATAGACCAGGACATTCTAATAATAGAAAATAAATAAAATTACAATAATTTTAATATTTTCCAAAGAGTAGGCCTTCTTAGTAACTTATTTGGCATGATTTCTCAAATTAAGGCTCAAAACCCCTAATTTTTGGCCAACTTCTGCATCATTCGTGCCCAGAAAAAAGCCCAGTTCGAGGGGAATCCATGAAATACAAACAATGAGAATCAGACAGTCAGAAGAATTTATGACGCACAAACCATGATGCACAACAATGCCTTGCACATAAACCTTTGGGGTATGCACTCTGAAATTTATTTTACTGCTCTATTTTATCCTCTTCATAGTAACTTCTTATCATAAATAATACAGACTTACAATACTCGATTTAAAATACATATTGTCTAAAACAACAGCCCTTACATTGATCAAATCAACAAAATTCTATGAATATAATGCCAAATTCTGAAAAGTTCTATTATACGAAACCTTAATCTATAAACCATTCATCACACATGTATGATAAAATTAAAATTCACCAAACTTTTCTGATTTTCAATCTAAACCAAAAATCAAAATAACAATTGACTCTGCTACAAATGATGAGAACTGATCCCCGCTATTGTTTTGATTTTGTGAAGATGAAATTACAAAAAATTAGAATTAAAACAAACATCAATATGCCCTAATTAATTTAGGGTTAAGCATAAATAGGACCTTCGAATACTATCTTTAAATCTTCTCCAAGAGAATTTTGAGGAGAATAGTTTTTTTTTTTTTTTTTCTAGAGAATTCTATTCTCTGTGTTATGAGACTTTTTTAAAGAAGAGAATAAAATTCAAGACTTGCAATGAAGAATTAACCTCTCTGTCTTTTACGTATCCCACTTCCCCTCTCTCAACATTCTCTTGAGGGAGTTATTTTAATTTAATTAATTAAATTTAATATCTTATATTTAATCAAATGAATATTTGAATGAAATTCAAATATTTATTTATCTCATAATCTAATGTTTTAGTAGGAATCTTATTCCCATCAACTTTTAACCTATAGTTTTAATATGAATCTTATTCATATTAATTTGTTATTTAAATCACATTTAAATATATTTCATTTTCCATATTATATAGTTTAATTCAAGATTAACTATTATAATGTATCTATGTATCTTATGTTAATTGTATAACATATTATTTCCTAAATTAATTTGAACACTTCAAATTATTCTTTCAAAACACTGGTCCTTGTCTATCCATTATGAGCTAGCAAGGGGACCTAATGAACCTACATATTATAAGCTTCAATGATCGAAAATTAGTTAATTAAACTCTTTAATTAGATTCATCAACATTCATTAACTATGGGGCAAACTAGTATAGACCCATAGTTGCGCTCTTGTGCACTATAGAACATGTTGCATCCATGGATATAACCATTATACTTAAGTTAAACCTTCACGAATTTTTCGTAATTACAGTTAGGTCAAGCATCCGTTTTTCTCCTATAATTACCTCTTAATCCTTGAGTATCACTAATCTTCTAATAAATAATTTGTCACGGTCTAACAATAAGCCAAGCCCCTCTCGAGCTAGTGAGAGGATGAGGCCACATTGTTCAAGTCTCGGAGTTAGCACATAAGGAAACTACTCATCTATTTATCCTAAATGGCAAGGAGAGAATTTAGTCTTGTAAAATTACATTCCCACCTCTTTATTCTATCAAATATCCAAAATGGTAGGCTTATTGAGTCGGCGACTTGGGTCACTCTCACTGAAATTAATGTAATCAAACTCAATCCTCAAGAGCTTACACTCTATCTTAATTCACACAAAATGGTCATTATTTATCTTAGATTTAGGATGGTTTTTAATGCGATTTTATGAGATTTAATGTGTTTGCTAGTAATTTTCAGAGTTTGTGATCGAGAATTGAATTTATAGTCAAAATGAGTCAAAAAGAACCAAAATATACTTAATGAGGTCAAAACCGAGCAATGGATCAAAGAGAGTGAAGAGAAGAGATGAAAAAGACCAAAATTCAAAAGGGAGGACAAAGTAACACATAGTGTTGCCATGTTGTTCCCTTATGCTGTAGACTTGAGAGCATTGTTTTGAAGAGCGTTGCAATGCTTTAGTTGAGCTTTGCTAAGCTAGGCTAACGTTGCAATTCCGCCTAGGAAGCGTAGCATTATGTTGCAGCAAAAATCAAACCAGCATCCCAACACTCAACGGCAACCTTTCCTAAAATTGAAAAATTATGCATTTTTGGTAATATCTTGGGCTCCAAGTTTGCTTCCTCTATATATTTGGATGTTCTTTAATGCTCAAGGGATGAAAAAAAAGGGGGAGGGAGACACGAATTTCAGATCTAAAAAGAGAGTTTATGCTACAAAATTAGAGAATTTGAGGGATATTTTGGAGGTCGTTTGAGTTTTCAAGGTGACGATCAAAGTGAATTTGGAGGATTCAAAAGATCAAGGAAGCCTTTGAGAGAGTTCTTCTTCGGTTCCCTTTCTTTTCTTTAACGTTTATGCTTGAATTTACGTATGAAAATATGTTTGTGCATGCTATGAGTTGCTAAACTTGATAGTTTCAGGATGTTGATGCAGTTATTATGAATTTTGGTTAAATTGAGTCTTGGATTTTTTTTTGAACTTATTGCTTTTTAATGATATTGTGCTTCATTCTTTGTAACAACTCGACTTTTAAACATTTACTAATAGAACACTACTACATACGTACACGTACCTTAGATAAAAATTTTAACCCTTTTCTAAAATAGAAAATAAAATGATTTTGTATGTCAAATAAAATTAATAAAATTTCACTAAAACAACTTAAAATATTTGTTTCGGATCAGGCTATGCATGTATGTCTAATAAAGGCAATATTCTAATGGGACATACAATGATCTCCATGAATAATGGATGGTCATCAGATGATTAATTGAACCCGCCCTACCGTAAGTGAGATGTGCCCACAAACCTCTGGTGATCTTGAAAGAGATCACTAACCTTTGGTTAATCCTAAAAGAAACACAACCTCTGGTGAATCCTGAAGGAAACACAAATCTCTGGTGGGTACATGACTACGGTTAGGAAGTAATTATCACTAACTTATTTATCATGGAATATAAATTAGAATTCCAAAACATAGAAATATAACATCATGCTTATACATCTTCATATCATAACTTATAAAATTAACATCATGCTCGTGCTTCCTCATAACATATGTCACAATGTAACATCATGCTCATACATCCTCTCTTTTCAAGCAAAACAGACAAACAACCTTACAAAAATAATAACGTTCTAATTACGTCACCTTATACGAAGGCAATTCCAGTAGTAAAATTACTTATTTCAATGCACTTGAAGCAAATTTAAACTATTTTTGCTTACAACGTTCCTTACCCCAATACCTAAAACCAATTAAAATTAATTTCAGTCTTTGTTGATAAACCTCGATCTTTAAATGCATTGTAGAAAATCAAAACACCATGCTCAAATTGTATCTTCAATCTGGAACCACCTCAAAATCCAACACAAATCAATCTAAATGAGTTCGATTCCAACTAACTCGCTGGACAATAGCTCCAAGTCTCCTCCAAACCTCCGATCAAACCTGCATAACCACGATTAAACAATAAATAGACAAACCATCCATTAATACTCAAAATCTTAGAAGACCCAAAATAACAACTCATAAAAAGTCATCGACCCGATCTTTAATCTACTAGACAGTGGTTTAGTAATCTCAAATCTCCAAATCTAACATCCAAAAATTATGAGTAAGGAAAAAGAAATCCCAAGCCAAAATTGAATGGGTAATTAACCTCCAAAAACACCCAAAATAACCAATGGATAAACAAATACCAATAAAAATAATCCAAAAACACTTGATAACTAACCCAAAAATCGATTCAGGTGAAACCCACGGAGCGGCGGCAATCGGTAGAGATGTGGGCAATGCGATGGAGGTGCTGGTGACGGCCGACGACGACTCCACGCTTTGACTAACGGTGTTGACCGATGGCTTAGGCAGAACGTGACCGACGATGTCGAAGGGAGCAATCGAAGAGGGAGAGAGATATATATACTCAATTATCTTTTTTTATCTCACATCTCAACTTATCTTTCCAAAATAGCTTAATTTTTCCCTAACTCTCAAATTTAAATGAAAATAATCTCAAATTATTTAAGATAAACCCAATATTCGATTCTCTAGCTAAATAAGTCCAAATTAATTAACTTCTTAAATTTGGCTTAAAAACTAAAATTCAAGAGAACGTAAAATCTAATAAATTTAAAGTAATTAATTTAATTTTATCTCAAATTTGGGATGTTACATTCTTATTGATTAACCATCGATGATTGTTAGGTTGAATGTTTAGTTGAGAGATTGAATACTTAACCAGATCTATATCATTAAATCATTATTAACATGTCATGAATATAATTAGGTTAATAGTGAAAGTTGTTAATGACAATTCTTAATGCCTCGCTACATGAGGATAAGTTGTTTTTTAGAGAAAATAATCTTGAATTAATTTTATAGACTTAGGCACAACATTTATGCATGATTCCATGAATTGACTAGAATGTACTTAATGAAGTAATTAATAGATTCAATACCCTAGAACACTTTTATTCTTAGATTTTCAAAACACTTTTAGTGCTTTCGTTTATTGTTTTGATCACAAATTTAAATTTGATTTCGATTCCTTAGCTAAAATTAATACAATTATGAAATAGATAAACAATAATTGTTAAATTGATCCATGAGGACGTTATTCGACCTTTTAAGCCATTTTGGTTACTATAACTTGATCACGTACACTTGTGTGCACAATCATAAGAACTACAAAGTGCACATTCCTTTTCGGTGGCACAATCATAAGAACGAAAAAGTTAAGCACGTTTAGCTTGGAGGAACCCTAAGTTGGGTAACCATACAAGACAAGTAAGAATGACATAGCCAGGTCGTAGAAGATGCAGGGGAAAGTAGGGGGGAATGTCGGGGCCATCAGATGCCGAATCCAGATTCCGGATCCTGGGCTTGGGACGTTACAGATGATACCAGAGCAGAGCCTCTCCTAGTAAGATGTTATTTGGGGATGAACCAAGTGGAAGATGGTGGGCATGTAATGACTCGAGTTTAGAAGGGGGACATGAATGAACCAAGACCACATCCGAATGAAAGGGATTCTGAGGACATGAAAATATGGTTAAGAAAGACTTAAAAGAATTGAAAGTTACTACCTATACCAACAAGGTGTATCTTACTCTTCTATGGCTCAATCATAAGAACTCTAAAGTTAAGCGTGCTTAGCTTGGAACAATCCTAAGTTGGGTGTTTGTAAACATTAAACATTAAAATTTATCAAGTTCGAGTATATAGCTAAAACAGACTATAGTATAAGGAAAAGACTAGGTACCTTAACCTTGAGACACTATGGATGCGGCTCACTTTGTTTTTGATATAAATGATGTGATCATGAATCTTTCATGTGGAGAAATGCATGTAGAGGAATCCTATGCAATGAGTTTGCATAAGACCGAACTACAAAACAACCACTTTTACTTATAACGTTGTTTACTGATAAGATTAACTGTTTTAATTCGATGACTTAGGTAGCTCGATCTTAATCCTGAGCTAACTATGAACTCTTGTTTTTTCAAGATTATCCTTTAATCTTCATGGGTGAGAGTGGCTCAATATCATCAACTCGATAAGCCTTCCATTTTAAGTGTAAGACTAGGTAGATAGCTGGGGACATAGTCCTACAAGAATGAAATTCACTCCTACCCGATTCTAGGGATAGTAGATAGGTTCTCTTAAGTGTTGGCTCCGAGTCTTGGACAAGGGGCCCCACCCTCTCATTGGTCTGAGAGGGACACAGTTTGATGGTTGAACCATAAACTGTTCATTAGAGGATCATTGAGTCTTAAAAAGCAAGATCTAATGACAGAGGTAAAATGGTAATTTGGACCCAACTGTAATTAGCAACAACCTGCGAATGATCGATTTATTAATCATCGCTAAATCAAGTGGAAAGAAATATATCTACAGTGAGAAGAGTGCAACTACTAGGCTTTAGTGGAGTATCTAAGTAATTAACAAATGTTAGTTAATTAAGTAAAAGAGTTTAACTAGTTAATCTCGGATAATTGGAACTCATGATTTGTAGGTCCATTAGGCTCCTCTACTAGCTCAAATTGGACCAAACCTTAAGACAGTGTGATGAGAATTTGAAACGTTCAAATTCGGTTAAGGGAATAAATGTTGAACTATATGTGATATAATTGATGTAATTATATATAGTTCAATTGTTGAATTAAACAAATTGAAGAGTTGTAAATATTTAAATATGATTTAAATATTGTACACGTGAATGGGGATTCACGTTCGGGATTGGTGTTTTATTAATTAAATTATTTAATTAATTATTAAAATTCTTTTTATTTAAAGTTATTTTTAAAAAGAAATTAATTTTATTTAAAATTAATTATTTGAATTAATTATTAAAATTCATTTTAACAAATTGAATTTGAGAAATTCAATATTTTAAATAAATTTGGGTTAGTGGGAAAATCTCACTTTCTTCATTAATTTAAACACCTAATTTCCCACTTATTTAAAGTTGATTTGGTGTCATCTTGAGATGTAATCTTATTTGTATGGTTTCTTCTATAAATAGAAGAAATTTTGGCTGGTGTAAAGTTCATGCGACTTGTTGATTTGAAGAGAACTATTCTCTCAAAAAGTCTCCACACCAAAACTCTCAATTCCTCCAAAATTCCCTTCAAATTTAGACACAATAAGGACCCCACAACTCGTTATAAGGCCAGAGAATAGTAGGGAAGAGTCTAGCAGTGGTCCAAGATGAGTTCGTGATCAGATTCAAGCAAGAAATTACTGAAATTTGGAAGTTCTTTGAAAGTTTTATATTCAAACCCTAATTTCTATAAATGAACATGCATGCTTTAATCATAAAATTAATGCAATTAGAGTATTTAAGATCCTAATTGCTTCCACATGCGCGTTGTAGACTCTTATAATTGGTATCAAAGTATGTTTTAAGCACTCAATTTGCATTAATTTTAGTTTGGTGGGTGTTAATTCATGTGATGAATGTTGTGGTGGCTGAAGTGGATATATTACAGATTTGGCATATAGTTTTACCTTCAATTCTATTGTAATTGTTGTAATTGACAAACCATTAGAATGCATTCTCGTAAGTAACATGCTCATTGAGCTTTCACCTTTTGTGTATGGGCTTTAATGTGTGAATAAGAGTCTATAAATTTGTTAGAGATATTAGAGTCGAAATTAGGTTGTAATTGGAAGAAATCGAAGCAAGGCGCAACAAGAAAAGCAGCAGGTTGCTGCTTCTGCCAAGTGACGTCGCAGCGCTCCTTCAACAGCATCGTGGCATTATTCTTCAACTTTTCTAGAAACATGCACACGAGGAGAAGCGATCTAGCAGGACCAATTTGGCTCGGTTCAGCCCATTCTGGTCCGGTTCAGCCAGTTTTGGTGCGTTGGAGTCCGATTAAGCTCTTTTTCAACCTATTCGAGCCGGCTCAAAGCATTCGGGAGTGGTTTAGAGCTGATTCTGAGTTATTATTGTAATAATTTAGTTATTTGCTTATTTAGGATGCCAGAACCGATCCACTTCAATGTGTGTTTATTAATTTTGCATTTTGAATGTATGTTTTAATTAAACTAAATCTTGTTTGTGCATAAAGTATGCCATGTAGATTTAAAATCCTACCATAGGAAAGCATGTTGCATACTTTGAAAGTATGTTATAAGTGTTATAATATGTAATATGCATGTGTAAGATTTCATAAGTTTTAATATAAGTTGTTGTATTAAATTATGAATTGTATAATGTATGTTATGGATTATGTCTAGGTTATAAGTGTTATAAAATGAATTAGACATTTAAAATCTATAACAAAGATAAATGCATGTTCACCTAGGGTTAATAAATGATAGTTAAAATAGGTTGTTATCTTGTAAAACTTCAGTTACAAGCTCACCTGACAAGATCCTATCTAAAGCTGGAGGTACTTAAGTTAACGGTTTAGGAAATACCTGCAACCTGGGGATCGAGCCGGTTCTTTAGTTTTGTTAATCGATTTTATGAGCATGCATGAGCAATGTGATAAAATATTTATCACTTAGACATCATAGGTTAAATCCAGTATAAAAGTTATACTTAGATAAATACCTAGAATTATGTTGTATTTAATTAGTCAGAAGATACCTAAGTAAAAGTTTACCTAAACCGTCTAGAACACTTAAGTGAGAGATTAATGACATATATGATATATTATTTCTAGCTCTCACGTCCCTAAGAGTACACATCATGAAATTCATGCTCGACTTTTTGTAGCCTTGGGTGCAACCTCCATTCGGAAAATGTTTTCATGGTCAATAGCAAGGTGAAAGGGGAAGTTGTTCATAGTAAGTGGGAGAAGGAAGTGTGTCAACATATCCTGTGGTCTTCTCCATTAGGTTGCACTGTGAGATTTTCATGTTTCGCCTTCGTGTCATTTTAACGCAACCACACATTCGGAGGGTTGTGACTTGGGGATCCGAACAAGGAAAACTCCAAAAATGGATAGGACCTCTTAGGTTCATCTTCAACATTGTCTTCACCCTGGTAGCTTGTTGAAACTGATCTCTGGGATCTAATAGCGGGTTATACTTACAAGAATTACTAAGTGTTAGTAAGTTCTTGACTAAAGAGTGATAACTAAACACTATAGGAATAATATTTATTATGGTATTAGTATTTGGTCAAGAATGTCTGGGTTCACTGAAGGAGTAATTCACTGCCCCTGTGTAGTGGTTATTTTGACTCACAGAAGTATTGTTGCAAATTAATGAGATATGGGTACCCTATTATTATTGCTAAAACTTGCTTGGATTTAAAAGCATTTCACTAATAGAACTTGTTTAATTTTTCAGCATGTCTAGCTCAATCATTCAACTACTCGCTTCTAATAAATTAAACGAAAACAACCACACAACATGGAAATCTAATTTGAACATGATACTGGTGATCGATGATCTTTAGGTTCGTTTTAACAAAGAAATGTCCTCTAACTCCCAGCTCATCAGCAAACTAAAATGTTCGGGATGCCTATGAAAATGGGTTAGGGCAAATGAAAAGGTCCGAGCCTATATCTTAGCAAGAATATCAGATGTTTTGACTAAGAAACATGAGAGCATGGTCACTGCTAAGGGGATCATGGATTCATTGCAAGCAATATTTGGACAACCATCCTCATCTATCAGGCATGATACTCTCAAGAAGGCTTACAACTATTGTATAAAGGAAGGAACTTCTATTAGAGAACATGTTCTGGATATCAGAGTAGAAGTAAACGGTGTTGTCATAGATAAGAAAGTTGAGAAAGAAAAACAAGGTAAATATGATTTACCCGTTGTTGATGTTGGGGTTGATACCTTAAATCTCGTAGGGTCCAGTAGTTTGTAAACACGTGTATGGACAAACATTTGTGATGTAATAATATGAAATATTTTCTTCACTATTGTCTTTGAAATATGAGATATTTTAGTTGCATTAACGACAAACCAATAAACTAAGATCCCTGGTTATCGTTGTAACTTAAGCATGTATGTGATGACATACAATTAGATCGTGCTTTAAGTGATAACCTAAATGGTTTGTAGTATATGAATTAAAGAAGGAAACCTTATCCTGTTGACGCTACGAGTGTGGCCCACCTAGTAGATATTACAAGTGTTGTAAAGTGCTACAAATGGTCTGATCCTGACCATTCATGTATTAGACATGCGATCGGGGATGCTCTATACAAAAGTGTTTGTATAAGATCGGACCACAAAATGTTTAGTCTTGTTATATAACGTCGTTCATGGCAGAGACTTTCATTTCACTAGGATGACCATAGGTAACATGACCTTAATCCTGAGTGAGTTGAGAACTCCTGCCTATGAGGGCGGTCCTTTGATTTGTATGGATGCGAGTGGCTAGATCGCCAACTCAAACTTACCACTTTGGGGATTCGTCTGATTGAGGAGTTGGGAACTTAGCTACACAAGACGAAATTCACTTCTTCCTCGATTTAGGGGTAAGTAAATAAATTGCTCCCTTAAGGACTGATTCCAGGACTTGAACAATGTGGTGCCACATCTTCTCTTGGCCCGAGAAGATTTTAATCATAATAGCACTATGATGTATTGTTCATTAGAGGAATCAATGGTACTTAAGGAGTTAGATGTAAATACAAGGGCAAAACGGTAAATTGGACCGACTGTACTTACAAACGATTTGTGAAGGGCCATCGTACTGTTGATTGGTTATATCCAATGGACATGGAAATATATCTATAGCGCGAAGAGTGTAGTTGTCGATATTTAGTGGAACGTTCGACAGTTAACTGATGGTGGATATCGTGATTAAAGAGTTTAGTAAGTTATTCACGTATCGTTAGAGCTTCAAGCTATAGGTCCATAAGATCCTCTTGGTTGAAATAATTTCACAAGCAATAATCATAAATAATGTCAAGAAATAAGACATAACCACCCAGCCTGATAGTTGAGATAATACTAGCATGATCATGTGATTTCCATGTAATCCAATCCAACTTGGAAACAATCCCAGTACCCAATATGGTCTGCTGAATGTGCACATGTCGAAAAAATCCCATTAGACGTGTTAGAGACATGCTAACATTTACCTCGGGTACAATTCTGGTTTCCAAAAAAAATCCTTATAAGCATGTGATGCGTTATTTTATGATGCGAAATTATGGAGGAAATACGGTGATGGAATTACGTTGAGCACTCAAGTTTTCTCAGTGGAATCCAAGTGTAAACCCCACTGAGTTTCCTGGTAAGTCCAAGGTCGAATTGAGGGACTTGGGAAAACAGGTTGCAGTGGTAATTTTTAGAAAACTTTGCGGTAATCGGATGCGTCAATAGTTGTTTGGTTTTGTTGATTGCGGTAATGAAAAATAAACAAATGCGGCGGAGTTTATAAAGAGAGTTGACAAACGGAAAATGTGATGAGTATGCGGTGAACGGGTTGAGAAGGGTTTTGGCTAATACTCCCTAGGATGTGTTCATGCTATGCGATCATGCAACACACATACAATAGTAAACCATCTTTCGATGTGAATGCTACGGCTTCTAATGTTAGAACACATGCGAAATATGCGATAAATCTATAGGACCTACACATAAGCCTCTATTCTTATTTATGCGATGACGAAATGACACACACACAAATAAAGCGACCACATAATATCATACCTATCTCTAGGGTGCATGCGATGCAGGTTGGCAAACAGAGCTTATGTCTAAGTCCCTATCTCTTGTTTATGCAGTTCTAAACTTGCTTTCTCGAGTCTAGATTCTAACCTAGCTCTCTCAAGTCTTAGGTTCTTTCTTTAGACTCTCTCTCGAGTAGCTCTAAAGGGATGTTTGGCACAACATAAACAAGATAATCACAAGCAATGAACATCTTAGGTCATGTTAGCTTAGTTCTTCTCAACCCATTCGACAAGTCTAGCTACTCATGCGTGCTAAGAGAGTGAACAGATGTAGAATAAGAACTTCCATTGTATAAATATAAAGATGAAGTACAAAATAACAATGCAAGAATAGAATAAAGAGCCTGGTAGCAATCTCTTACTTCCTAGGCTTTTACACTATCTTTTCTACTCGTGTTCAAAAGATAATCTCGCTCTCGCGAGAGTCGGCTCGCTCTCTGCTTCTCTGGGTTCTCTCTCGAGTTTCCTTAAGCGATCTTCCGGCGTCTATACTCTTCTCTTGCTCCGCCTTAAAATAAAAAGGAAACTATGAACACGGCTAAAGCTCTTAAATTGATGAACAGGTGAACCCCTTTTCTGAAGGATGCCTTTGGTATTTATAGAGCTTCGGGGTGAAGGGCGGCTTCTCTCTTATGATTGCATAGATGGGATGGCTTTAATTCCCTGACTGATACGCCAAATATTTGTCACCGAAAAGCTGAATGTACTTGTTATCGTTAG
>NW_024064775.1:575253-594185 GCF_009727055.1 Benincasa hispida | reverse complement strand
CCAACATTGTTTAAGAACTTAGCACTATGATAACGTGCATTTCTGCCCGTTATCACACCCGCAAATTTAAACAATGCTTGTCCTCAAGCATAAGCTAAAGGTTTCCTTTAGAAAGTCGACTGCAATGTTCTTTTCCTAGATTTCTCAAGGATACCTCATTCATCTCTTATACACCAAAATTTCCTTAAGTCTTATTCAAGTCTCTTCTTAAAATATTTCTAAGACCTAGGGACCGCAAGCTTAACCTTCAAAAGGACTTTACTAAATTCCGGGACATCACATGATTTATTTCAAAAAGAAATCTTTTCCACCGGGGTGTTAAATGATTTTATCCTTGTATATTTCTTGACATTATTATTTTTTCTGACCTTTCGTTAATCCAAGTGCCTTGCCTTCGTTTTGGCTTGCCCCCACATGTGTCATACGGACATCCAACTAAGAGCAATGTGCTCTTTCTCAGACTAAACTCATACCTTTTTGGCAGCAGAGTTGCAGTCATTATATTTATGCGTTGATCCTGGCGACCTACTTTCGTTTTGGCTTGCCCCCATTTGTGTCATGCGGACATCCAACTACGGGTAAGTGCCCTTCACAACTAAACTCTTATCAACATGGGTTTCCCCATTGCGTTGACAGTGGAGTTGTTATTCTCAAAATTTTCCTCTTTTTTTTTTTTTCCTTCAGAATTGCAAAGTCGAAAATAAATACCTCATCCCCAAATTTAAAATGCGGCAATGTCCTCATTGCCAAAAGATTGAAAGAAGTCATGCGATGTTCTTAGAAAGTTTCGTGAAGAGAGTTTGAAAGAAAGCTAGTAGACCCCTAACTTCTAGAAATATTTCATGAGGTGACTATCTTAAAATTAAATTGACTCTAGTATATACGAAAGGAAGAAGTATGTTTTTCATCATTGAAATCATATTTGGAAAAGAGACAGTATGTGGTATCTTACTAAATTTATCCATGTCAAATGATTGCAGTAATCAAAGAGGATGCGGTGATAAAACTTTTAAAACTAAAATGCGATGCGATAGTGCAAAATTTAAAATAAAGTGAAGGAAGAATACAACCCCCAAATTTGCGCTGTCGCTCGCATTGTGTATTGATGCATCCTTCTTTGCGGCGATCTATCTTCTTTGGATTGCGGTGACAGAATAAGATAAGTTGCTTCATCGTGTAACACCTCCACAATCCAGCGCCCCGATTGTTGCAAGAAAAATAGAGAGAGGGTCAAATAATTTTAAACAAAACAACATTCTTTTACCGCAATCTTTTTTTTTTTTTTTAGAATGAAGAAAAGTGTAGATAGATAATCAATAACAACAAAGTAATTGCAATAATAGATAATAACGAGTATGATGAAAGTTCATGAAGTAATGATGTAGGAAAAAGGATATTCAAAAGAGTTGCATCCCTGATGAGGTTGGGTTATATAGTAACTCAAGGACTACTTATTCCAAGTTGGTCTTTTCATGTCCATGGTGGCTTTTCCCTCTTTTCTTTGTCCTCTGAGATCTTGACTGCCTTAATTCGAAGCTTTTCCCTATGAATGTTCATTACAATCTCCCCCTTGTGCACATCAATTTAAGCACGACTAGTCGAAAGGAATGGTCGTCCCAATATGATGGGCACATCTTCGTCTTCTTTATAATCCAAAATGAGGAAGTCTGCCGGCAAGATGAATTTATCAATTGAGATTGCGGCATTTTTCAACTCTCCTTCAGGGTGTATTCGAGATCTGTCCGCGAGCAGGAGAGTTTCCTTTGTGGGCGTAAGTGTGCCAGCATTCAATTGTTTGAAGATTGATAGTGACATCGTGTTTATACTTTCTCCAAGATCACATAGTGCTTGGCCACTGTAGACTCCTCCAATGGAGCATGGTATCGTGAAGATTTCGTGGGTTGCACATTTTTGGTGGGAATCATAGCATTTTACGTTGCGGACACTATTACGATATTTTCTTCATCATTTTGTTTTTCTTTCAATCTTTATGGAGTTGCTGGTGGTTAGACTTCTTCTGTCTCAAGATCTAGAGGCTTGAGGGTGGATGAAACTTCAAGGTTCATTTTCTCGGGCTTTTCTGAACTATAGGTCAACGGGTCCTCGGTTGTCACTGCATTCAAATTGGTCATGATGGGTTCCTCCCTTTCTTCCGCAGTCATTTTGTCGCTTAGCACAGAGACTGCTAAGCATTGTCCCTTCCTGGTACCCCCAACATTGCGAGGAAGCTCAGTTGAGCTCGGCAACGCTCCTTGCGGTCTATTTTTTAGCTCGCCCGCAATTTGTCCCAGCTGAATTTCGAGATTCCGAATGGATGTTGCCTGTTTCTGAAGCACTGATTCATTTTTCTCAATGTACTGCTTCAACAAGCTCTCTAAGGACGAAGATTGCGATGATTGCGAACTACTGGCATGATTTCTCATATGACCTTCATTTCGTGAGAAAAATCCGGGTGGCCCTCCTTTTTGTGCCACAAGTTGAAAGCTTTGTTGCTGATTTTTCCACGCGAAATTTGGGTGGTTTCTCCACCCGGGGTTGTATGTATCAGAGTAGGGATTAGTTTTCATGAAGCATATCGACTGCGGATTTTCTGGGCACTCTTCCATCGAATGAGCATCTCTGTAAATGACACAACTTGCAGTCGTTTGAGTAATTGTGTTGACCTGCCCTTTCTTCGCTCTCGTGTTATTAATTGCAATGCCTTGAATCAAACTCATCATCGCAGTCATCTGGTTTTGCAGGGATGCGATGGCCCCGTTGTTTGCGTCATTATCTTTAATTCTTAATTTTTGATCGCTTTCCCGCCAATCTTCGTGATTTTTGGAAATGAAATCAAGTATACTCTTTGCCTTCTCATATACTTTGTCAAGCAGACCATCAGCTGCTGCCGCATTGGCAGTGGTCTACGAAGAGGGATTCAGTCCTTGATAATATATCTCCATCTGCAGGCAATCTGGTAAGCCATTATGTGGACACTCTCTTACTAGCCGCTTAAATGTCACCCAAGCATTGCTGAGCGATTCGCCATCTTCTTGTTCAAAATTTGTTATTAATTTCCTTCTCCTAGCATTCTTAGTTGGTGGGAAATACGTCTTCATAAACTTTTCCACCATTTATTCCTATGAAGTTATCTCCCTCGGTTTGAGAGAATTTGCCCATTTTCTTGCCTGATCACACAAAGAAAATGGAAACAGGGTTAGTTGAACTTCTTCGGTAGAGATATTCGGGAACATAAAACTGTTGCAGATTTCTATAAAGCTTCGGAGGTGAGCGTGCAGGTCTCCGCCACGCCTTCCTCCAAACTGCCCAGCAGCCTGGATCATCTGCAACATTACCGGCTTCATTTCAAACCTCAATCCATCTAACGCTGGCCTCATGATTCCTGGAGAGAAATCATGGAGGCTGGGCGACGCATAGTCCTGAATGGGTTTATTGCGGTCATTCACCAGAAGGATGGAGTTGGCCATTATATTGTTCGTGTTCGCAGCCCTTTCTACCGGTTGTTCCGCCATTCTTGGAGTTCTGTCTTGTTGTTGGTGGTTGTCTCAGTCTTCGTCTGAACGTCCTCTCAATCTCTGAGTCGTAATTCGCTAGAGATTAAGAGTCTGCAAAGAAATCAGAAAAATTACCGTTAGCACACTATTTTGCCGAAGTCCCTAGCAACGGTGCCAAAAACTTGATGCATTATTTTATGATGCAAAATTATAGAGGAAATGCGGTGATAGAATTGCGTTGAGCACTCAAGTTTTCTCAGTGGAATCCAAGTGTAAACCTCACTGAGTTTCCTGATAAGTTCAGGGTCGAACTCAGGGACTTGGGAAAACAGATTGCAGTGGTAATTTTTAGAAAACTTTGCGGTAACCAGATGCGTCAATAGCTGTTTGGTTTTGTTGATTGTGGTAATGAAAAATAAACAAATGCGGCAGAGTTCGAAAAGAGATTTGACAAACGAAAAATGCGATAAGTATGCTGTGAACGGGTTGAGAAGGGTTTTGGCTAACACTCTCTAGGATGCGTTCATGCTATGCGATCATGCAACACACATACAATAGTAAACCATCTCTCGATGCGAATTCTATGGCTTCTAATGTTAGAATGCATGCGAAATATGCGATAAGTCTATAGAACCTACATATAAGCCTCTATTCTTATTTATGCGATGACGAAATAACACACACACAAATAAGGTGACCACATAATATCATACCTATCTCTAGGGTGCATGCGATGCAGGTTGGCAAATAGAGCTTATCTCTAAGTCCCTATCTCTTGTTTATGCAGTTCTAATCTTGCTTTCTCGAGTTTAGATTCTAACCTAGCTCTCTCAATTCTTAGGTTATTTCTTTAGACTCTCTCTCAAGTAGCTCTAAAGGGATGTTTGGCACAACATAAAACAAGATAATCGCAAGAAATGAACATCCTAGGTCATATTAGCTTAGTTCTTCTCACCCATTCAACAAGTTTAGCTACTCATGCGTGCTAAGAAAGTGAACAGATGTAAAATAAGAACTTCCATTGTATAAATATAAAGATGAAGTACAAAATAACAATGCAAGAATAGAATAAAGAGCCTGGTAGCAATCTCTTGCTTCCCAGGCTTTTACATTGTCTTTTCTACTCGTGTTCAAAAGATAATCTCGCTCTCGCGAGAGTCGGCCCACTCTCTGCTTCTACACCTCTTGGTTCTCTCTCGAGTTTCCCTAAGCGATCTTCCGACGTCTCTACTCTTCTCTTGCTCTTCCTTAAAATAAAAAGGAAACTATGAACATGACTAAAGCTCTTAAATTGATGAACAGGTGAACCCCTTCTGAAGGATGCCTTTGGTATTTATAGAGCTTCCGGGTAAAGGGCGGCTTCTCTCTTATGATTGCACATATGGGATGGCTTTAATTCCCTGACTGATGCGCCGAATATTTTTCACCGAAAAGCTGAATGTACTTGTTATCGTTAGCGGTTGTCAACTTAATTCGGATTCGACCGTCATCGGCTTTTTGTCCCATCGTGATTAATTATGCCTTTCACCCAGATGCGCCCACCAAGTTGCGGCAATCCTTCTTGAGCAAATATTTGCGAACACAATCACTGCAAAGTCTTACAGTAAATAAAAAAATCCACTGTTTCTATGCGATGAATGCATGCGACCGCAATGTAATAAACTTAATGCTTTTTGGACGCAATCTAACACATTTTATCAACGCAAGCCAACATTTTTTAAGAACTTAGTACTATGATAACGTGCATTTCTGCCTTTTATCAGCATGCTATCAAGCAAAAGAAAAGTTACACAATCATTCATGCAATACAATGGAAAATCGGTAACTTAAGTTCGAAAAGACACATTTTTTTAGCATGCCAATCTTACCAAATGATGCATACATATATGTATATATATCCTAACATATATGTATATAGGTACAACCAAAGCACTTAAAAATAAAACCATTCATAGTTCAATCGTAAGAGTTTCTCTTTCCCAACAATTTTGGCCTTAGCCCTATCTTACCAACTCCACCAGACACTAATCTACACTTTAGAACAAACCAAGATAGTTGTGGACGCAAGGGTACTTTTCTACAGACTGGTTGGCGCATGGAACTCTCCTTCAATGCAAGGCAAGCCTAATCAGTGCATAGTAGCCCCTTATCAATGTATAGACCCCTGCCTGGGCTCCTTAATTCTCTCTAACTCTCTCTCTTTTTAAGTCTTCTTGAGGAAATTTTAGTTTTGAAATGAAATGCAATCTCCTTGGGTATTTATAGGCATCCTTTCAATGCTCCCAACACATGACACCTCAATTGCATGATAAGTCTATGTGTTAACAGCATGCGAGGTTCCAATACATCCCCCTTGACATCTCCTCCTTGCATGCAGAGCTTAAGTGTCTTCATCATGCATATGCTAATACATAGCTACCTTGGAGGTTTCATTCCTCCTATGTACCCACCTCATCCTTGGCTCGGCCAAGACTTCACTTGGTTGAGCCATGTACCTCACTTTATTGTCAAAACAACCTTGCTCCCCAAGTTTACTAAAAAAAAATGCATGCTAGCTATGCGGGCGCATGGTTGCTTCACCAACCACCCTATATGCATCCAATAAACTTCTCCTATGCGTCCATGAGGTGATCAATGCATGGTTTCTTAGCTATGTTCCCAACTTGCCTCTCATCTTATAGCATAGCTTCTTCCTTTGGCTCATAACTAGGATATGTGTCGAACCTACAATTCTCCTCCTAGGTATGCGCCCCACTAGGGTTCTTGAGCTTCCTTGGTGTAACTTCTTCTTAAAGGTTTATCTTGTGCTTCCATCTTGCTTCTCATAGACCCAGAAAATGGAATCCACAAGGCCTTCTATGTGCTAACCCTAACCCCATGCATCCAACTTTCTTTTTCTTCCTTTTTCCTTGGTTTCTATCTTCATCTCAAAGCATAGCTTCCTTTCACACTCAAAGGCATCACCATGTGTCCTCCTTCTCTTACTTTCCTCCAAGAATTCGCCCATCTATGTGTCCACATGGCCCTCTATGCATCAAACACTACATTCTTTAGGGTTTCCTCATCTTATAATGTCATAGGTTGTCCCACGCTTAACTAACTTCTCTCCCTTGAATCCCCTATGCGCCCACCAATATTCCCCTATGTGTTTTAACCCTAATTTTCTCCCTTGGTGATGTATAATTCAATGCATAGTCTTCCAATACTAAATTAATTCTTTCCTCCTGTTTCCACTTAATTCTAAACATCTCCCAATAACACTTCACATGCATCCAAAGCCCCTTGGTATGCGTCCATCATGTCCAATCCTACTCTAGTATGTGTCTAAGTCTTCCTTCTTTTCCCAAATTATGTTCCACTTGAAATGTCTTATCCGAGGTTAAACCCCTACTCTTCATATCCTTGATACTTAGTCAATTTTTCACTTCCCTAGATGAACTTAGAGTTCCTCCAAGTTCACAACATAGCTAGGTTCACAAAATAGTTTGAACATTTAGCTAAATTTCCTACTATGCCATGAGTTCATAGCATAGTTTACATACTTAGCCAAAATCCTACTTGAAACTACTATATCTCCAATACTTAGAAATTTTCTTAAGCACTTTTACTTCTTCCAAGGCATAGTTCTACATACTTAGGTACCTTCTCCTTCTAAGGCTTGAATTTTGAGCTCCTCTCTCTGCCTAAGGAATCCTGTGAAGGTTCAAGTGTTACAAATCCATCCCCTTTAAGAAATTTTGTCCTCAAAATTCAACTACTACTTCTAGCACATGTATATAGACTTACAACATCTACTTAGCTTTATTAATAGATAAGGGTCATTTATAAGATTAACTTTACATTTTATATTTCTAGGGTTTTACCCTTGACTCATGGCTTTCGGTATCCCTTTGTCTTCTGATTGGATCAAGGCATACAAACTACTCTGGGGTCGATTTTGTCCATTTGCTTTCTTCTGCTTTTCCCCACTCGATTATCTTCTCCTGGAGACAGAAGGTCTCAACCTTTGGTTGACAGTTTATGAAGCGTTCCCTTCTTCTTTAGACACTAATTGGGGACATTCCCTTTTAAAATGTCCAACTTATCCAAACTTATAACAGGTGTGAGCTTTTTCCGGACATCTTGCCTAATGGTATTTGCCATAATCCGAACACCAAGGCCTTTGCTTAGCACTTGATACAGATTCATTTAGTTATTTTGGTTAGGTTTTTCCAAAAGAATTCCCCGATTGACTCATTCCTCCTGAACCTGATCCAGATTTTGATGTTCCTATTTGAAAAATCCTTTAGTTTCCACCCCGGGAGCAAACTTCTTACTTCCCACTTGATTCACCTTGTTTACCGATGGATTACCTTCTGCCCCTTGTTCCTCAACCATCATACTTCTTTCTATTCTCATGGTCACCTCAAGCTGTCACAAGAGTCCTAATATCTTTCCTTAATCCTACTTCAATCTCTTACACCGTTCACTCTCTTCCTCGATGATGTTCAAGGCATACCTTGAGAGTTCAGTGTATTTCAATTCATACTTTGCTACCGTCATACAACCTTGGATGAGTTATAGGAACTCATTCCATTTTGCATCATAGAATGATCGAGGATAAACTCCTCCCAGGTTGGTTAACTTCTTTCCCTTCTTCTATCCTCAACTACTCTCCACTTGTCCTCTGCCCTTTTTTGTAATAGGAAAGTTGCAAGAATTACTTTTTGATCTTCGAGGCATCGCATTACCCTGATGTATTTTTCTAGCTGAGTGATCCACACTTCAACATCAGTGAGGTCGGTGGTCCCTTCAAACACGATATTTCCCAATGATCTTAAGCACTCTATTCCATACTTCTTTTTTCAGATCAAGTTGTATGTTCTTAAGCTTTCTTATAGTTGACGGACGAACTTATCTAAAAATCTTTCTTCCTGTCTGACCATCTTTTATGGATGGCCAGACTCTCTCTCATTCTCCTCATTAGATCTACTGACATTGGGTGGATTCTAATATTTTCCGCTTCTAAGCATGGTTACCTACAAGGTATTTAAATATTGGTTAAATAATATAAATCTTATTTCATTCATTCACACCTAATGAACAATAAGTTACACAAAGTCCCTGTTATTTATTCACAAGGTAGTTTCACAAGTCATTTATAGTTCCAGTTCTTATTTACTATAGGTTTACATTGTTTTCTTTATTTTTTGGAACTTCTTTCTCTTCACGAAATTCCTTCTTCCTAATCTCTAATGGATAATCTTTTAAAGACAACCACTTTTATATCCGTTATGGGTTGCTCTTCCTACTTCCAAGGACAGAATCCATGAACATGCATTGTTTGTGTTTGGTTTTATGTCCTAAAACTCGTGGTTTGTAAACTATAAACTTATTTTGTTATCAATAAAGATGTTATTAAAGTTTATTCTATAAAGTTGTTATTGAATGTATGAATTGCCCATTTCGTTTACAAAGAACCTAAATCCAATGAACTAAGATCCATGGCTATTACATGAGCATTTGGACTTTATGTGGAGACATAAGAGTAGAGCAAGTTCAAGTAGATAACCAAAACGGTCTATAGTATACAGATCAGGCTAGGTACCTTAGTTTGGAAATACTATCAGATGCGGCCCACTTTATATTTAGTACAATTAATGTGATCTTGAATCATTCATGTGGAGACATATGAGTGGGTGTGTCCTGTGCAAAGAGTATGTATTAGACCGGACCAAGAAATACGTCACTCTTACTTTACAACGTTGTTTATTGTATAAGACTGACTATTTCAAAGCGATGACCTGGGTAACTTGAGCTTAATCCTGAGCTAACTACGAACTCTTGTTTATTCAGAATTATCCTTAGATTTGAATGGTTGAAGGTTGGCCCAAAAGCGTCGGCTTAATAAGGCCCTCATTCCAAGGGAAAGATTGGGTAGATAGCTGAGGACATAGGGTGCAAGACCAAATTCACTCCTACCTGTTTTTAAGGATAGTAGAGAGGTTGTTCCCTTAAGTGCTGACTTTGGGTCTTGAACAAGGCTCCACACCCTCTCATTGTCCTGACAAGGACTTGTTTAATGATTAGATCATAAACCAATGGTTCATTAGAGGATCGGTAGGATTTAAGGAGCAAGATGTAATCTCACGGGTAAAATAACTTTTAACTCAACTGTTATTACAAATAACCTGTGAAGGGTTGACATACTGATCATGGTTAAATCAAGTGAACATAAATATATCTACAGTGAGGAGAGTGCAATTATCGGACTTTAGTGGAGTGACTCAGTAGTTAATGAATGTTGATTAATTTGGTTTAAACAGTTTGACCAATTAACCTCGGATCGTTGGACCTCATGATCTGTAGGTCCATTAGGTCCCCCTACTAGCTCACAAATAGATTAAACCTTAGAATAGTGTGATTATAAAATTTGAAACCTTGAAATTTGAATTAAGGGTATTATTAATTATATGTGATATAATTAACATTTAATTATCGAATTAAACGAAATTGGAGAACTGGATAATATTTAAAAATGATTTAAATATTAATTACATGAATAGGGATTCATGTATTAGAAATTGATGGTTTAGTAATTTGATATTGATATCAAATTTTAATTAATTAAAATAGTTTAATTAATTGGAATTAATTGTTGGTTAAAATTAATTTTATAAATTTTTCCAATTTCTTGAAATTGTATTTCAAATTATTTTTAATTAAAAATAAATTAAATTGAAATTTGAATTTCAAAATTTGAAATTTGATTTTAAATCAATTAAATTGAAAAATAAAACCATAGTGAGTTTTTCCCACTTTGGACATCAGCATTCCCACTAAATGTTAACATGTATGGTGTCAAGTGATCATACAATCTGATTGCATGAAATGATTGAACGAAAAAATCAGCTTAATCTGTTGAGAGATGAGGACATGCTACTGAAAAGAAAAGGGCTGAGTTTTTCTCTTCGACCATTGAACACCAAATCAAAACTCTCTCTCCAATATTCCCATATACATTCTCATTTTGGATCCTACAATCCAGTCTAAGGACCTAAAGGATAGTAGAGAAGATCAGGTGGTGGTCTACAACTAATTAGAGTGAAGATTTCAAGCTGGAATTGAAGTAATTGTAGAATTCTTCAGAGGTATTTTATAAAAACTATTTCTTTGATCTGAACATGCTTGCTTCATTGCTAAAATTGATGGAATTAGAGTGCTTAATATCCAAATTGCTTCCGCTTGTTGATTGTCAACACCAACAACTGGTATCAGAGCATGTTTTAAGCACTCAATTTCGTTAATTTTAGCATGGTGGTTGTTTTTCAAAAGTTGTATGAAAGTGGATGCTAATATGGATAATTTCAATTTTGGCATTAGATTCCTTTTCAATTCAATGATAATTGTTGTAATTGGCTCTTTGTTTGTGGGCCTTAATGTGTGATTAAGACTGGGTAAATTTGTTAGAGTCAATAGAGTTGCAATTAGGTTGTAACTGAAACAAGAAAGAAGCAAGCTCTGTAGCATTTGAAGCTACTGCCTCGCAACATTGCAATGCTACTTTGAAGTGTTGTAACGTCGTGCTTCGCTTAGCCCAGCACGTGTACGAACGGACCGATGGTTCAACTGGACCGATTTAGTCAGTTTGGGTCAAGAAGTTCCAGTTAAGCCAGTTTTAGACTGGTTCAACCCATTTTGGAGCCTTGAAGGTCCTATTCTGGTGGTTTGGGTCTAGTTCGAGTCGGTTCGTGCGGTACAGTGGTAGTTTAAAGTTGTTTTCCAGTTACCCATGAGGTATTTACATACCTAGTTTTATTACTGGCATATGATCTTGGACATGTCTTGTTGGCTTGATGCACCAGCCTTGCTTCTAGATTGAAGATTCTAACCATAGGGTTGATGTCCTGAAGCATGTTCAGTTGCAAGAACCTGATCTGAAGCACCCTAAGTAATAAAATCAAGATCGACCCCCTGCACCCAACCTAGTTTGAGGGCTCAAGTCGAGTCTCCTCGGATCTCGCATAAAAAACAGCTCTCTCAATGTCTGGTGGAGTAACTCGATGTTGAATTGAGGATCTAACATTCTCGAACTCAGGCCTCAAGCCTATCAAAAACTTAGAGAGCCCCTTATTATTGTAATAATTTAGGCTATTTGCTTGCTTATGATGCCAAAACTGGTCCATATCAGTGTGTGTTTCATTATTTATTCATTACGAATGTATGTTATAACTAAATAAATCTTGTATGTGCATATAGTATGCCATGTAGATTTAAAATCCCACCATAGAAAACATGAGCATGCATTGAAAGTATGTTATAAATGGTTATAATATATAGTATGTATGTATTAGGGTTTCATGTTTAATATAAAGTGTTATATTAAATTGTGAAATGTTTGATGTATGTTATGGATAAAAAAACATGTCTATAGTTTTATATTTTGTTATAAAAATGGATTAGACATTTAAAATCTATAACAAAGATAAGATGTATGCTCACGTAGGGTTAACAAATAACAATTTGTTTTAAGTAGTTAAAATAGGTCGTTATCTTGTAAAACTTTGGTTGCAAACTCACTTGGGCTAAAATCCTGTCCAAGGCTGGAGGTACTTAAGTTGACTGTTTATGAATCACCTACTACCTGGAGATTTTAGCAGGTTCTTGAGCATTGTTAACCAGATTTTTATGAGCATGTGTGAGCAATATGAGGTAATGTTTATCATCTAGACATCGTAGGATAAATCCAAATATAAATGTTATACTTTGATAATCATCTAGAATTAGGTTGTTTATTAGCCAGAATATACCTATGAAATATTTACACAAAATAAATAGAACACTTCAGTGGGAGATTAATAATATATACGATATTTGTTCTTAGCTCTCACATCCCTAAGAATTCACACCGTGTCACATCCCGTCCCAGACTACCTTCTGAGCCTAGGAAAAGGCATGACTGCAGCAGTTATCAACCCTTTTGTTGACACTTACTGCCTAAAAACTCTTGCGGAAATAACTTTGATACCAATGAACAAATTCAACAATCAACTGATTATGTCAAGGAGGCAAACAACAATTGATTAAGTAGGCCCATTTTATATTACAATAATGTAACGTTTATACAACTCCAAGACTTAATTACAAGTTTACAACAACTGTAAAACCCTCTGGAAGTGTAACTGTGGCATGTGGCAGACCTTGACCTTAGCAGCACCCTGGAACTTCTCACCTTACGCTACCTGGGAAGAGAAATATGAAATAACAGAATGAGCTTCACAAAGCTCAGTGAGTGGTAAGCAACTTCTAGAGTCTATTCCAACTCATAAGTAACGAGCATATAATAAATATGAGGTTACATCTAAACCTCTGCCTTGAGTGAGTCTGTTCTCAACTCTATCTACATGCACGGTAGATAGCTAAACCGATAACTACTTAGAATGAGTATGCTGTCTACCTACACACACGATAGATAGATAACTGCTACTAAATACAACGCGTACTCTTTACGTTCTCTCTGTCTCCTATGTGCACATAGCTCCCCGCTCATGGGCTTAGAAGCTAGGCCCATCGGACCTCTGACCATCCCATACGAGGATCCTATCATGGGCTTAGAAACTAGGCCCGTCGGCCCTCTGACCATCCCCTTTCAAGGATTCTCTATCCCACAGGCTCGGGCACTAGACCCTTCGGTCCCCTAACCATCTTGTAAGGATCCACTTTGGGCTCAGGTTCCAGGTCCTTAGACCCCTTGACTATCCCATTTCAAGGATTCTCTATCCCACAGGCTCGGGCACTAGACCCTTCGGTCCCCTAACCATCTTGTAAGGATCCACTTTGGGCTCAGGTTCCAGGTCCTTAGACCCCTTGACTATCCCATTTCAAGGATTCTCTATCCCACAGGCTCGGGCACTAGACCCTTCGGTCCCCTAACCATCTTGTAAGGATCCACTTTGGGCTCAGGTTCCAGGTCCTTAGACCCCTTGACTATCCCATTTCAAGGATTCTCTATCCCACAGGCTCAGGCACTAGACTCCTCGGTCCCCTGACTATCTTGTGAGGATTCACTTTGGGCTTAGGCTTTAGGTCCTTAGACCCCCTGACTATCCTAACATCATACATATCCTACAACATATTAATTTACAATATGCTCAAAATAAAAAAAGTAAGAAAACCACTCACCTCGGTCATTTAGGAACCTTTCTTTCTAGAAGTTCCTTGATCTTCCCGGGCTCCTCTTTTGAACCCTAAATTCTAGATTCAAATTAAAGCTCAAACTACTCATAGTTAAAGGATTTATCTCGAGTTACTTCCTTCTACAAATGTGCTCTAAAATATCTCAGGAAGGTTACCTCAAAATCTTAGCTCATAACTTCTCTTGATTTGGCCAGAAACATAAAAAAATCAAGACTGGCCCAGCTTACCCGATAGCTCGACCCCTCTATCTTGTCGTCATTCTCCAGCCTGATTACTTGAAGCTTCTTATCCAGAAGACCATCCCTAAAAACTAGACTCTCCTAGCTTTCATATGGATTTAGAATCACTCCAAACGCACGAGTATTCTGGGTGAACACTTCTTCCTAATTTGATGCTACTTTCTGACCTTTCTGTCCGACAACATCTCCCCTCTTGGAACCTCTTGACCAACGCATGGTCTTACCATAAACGCATAGCCTCCTCCAAATAAACTCTTCTTTATGTCCTTTAAAGAGAGTTGAGTTCTCATATGAAGTCCTTAGCCCTATTTATAGGCGTCCAAAGGCTCTCCAAGGTCGACACCTCCTCATCTAAGTGTTTTCCTTAGCAATTGCCAACTTCCAGCCTTTTCCACCTCCTGCTTGAGGTGTCTTCACCTCACACCATCAATGCAACTTTTGATCAACACAACTTTGGGTGTCCTTCTCCTACATAGCCAACGCATGGGGCTTAATTTTGCATGTCTTCTCATGCACCCACCTCAAATCCTTAAGGCTTAAGACTCCTTCCTAGCAAGACACATGTCTGATGACGTCCTCCATATGAGCTCATCCTTCATATGCATCCACAAACCCTTGCATGTTCAACGCATAGTATGCCATTAATGCATAGTTGGCCATCAACACATAATGTAATCATCAACGCATAGTGGGTCATCAACACATAGTATGCAGTCAACGTATAGCAACCCTTGGTTCCCCTTGGTTTTCAACACAGCACCATCGCAACCCAACTTATCAGTCATCACAAGCCTTAACCATCGTAAGAGCCAACCACCATGCGTCCAACCTAGCCCATCGCATGGCCTATGTCCAACGTATCCATCGTGCATGCCATCGTCAACTTCTAACGCATAGCATGGTCGCACGGCCTCGACGTATAGAACGGTTGCTTAGCATCAACGCATAGCTCGCTCATCATCAACTCATAGGTCGCTTGGTAGCATTGATGCATAGGACTCTCGACAGCAAGGCATCGACGCAAGAGTGCTCGGCTGCAAGGCATCGATGCATGGGTCGCTCGGTTGGATTAACGCGTCCATCGAGGCCAACGCGACCGTCATGTCCGGGCACATCCTCGTGCCCTCGCATGCCCATATGCCATACCAATGCACCACCCTTGGCTATCTTCCTTCAGCCGTAGGGACGTATTCCACCGCGTCCAACATATGCAACACATCCATCAAGGCTATGTGTTGGTTTAATCTCTAAGAGCAGCGCATGCGTCACTCCTACTTCAACTTCTCCCTTTGCCCAAGTAATCTTTCCAAGATCTTATGGCCAATGCATAGCAATGCCTAGTCCAACACTTAGTCAATTTTTATCAATTAAAGCTTAACTCAAAGCTACTCAAGAAAAATCTATTCAACACTAGAAATTTCCTTCACTTCAATATAGGATTTAACTTTCACTTAGTTAATTTCCTTAACCACTTGCTTAAGTAGGGAAAATGGAAATCCGGGTTTCATACACCGTGAGATTCATGCTCGGCTTCGTGTCACCTTGGAAGTAACCTCCATTCAGAAAGTGTTTGCATAGGTCATAACAAGGTGAATAGGGGAAGTAGTTCATAGTAAGTGGGTGAAGGATGTGTGTCAACATATCCTGCGCTCTCTTCCATTAGTTTAGACCCTGAGATTCCTGTGTTGTGCCTGCTTGTGCCTGGCAATATAAGCCAGTCATTTTTTCGGTGATTACCCTTCGGAGGGATGTAACATAGGGTTTAGAACAATTCAAACTTCAGAAATGGATAGGATTTCTTACGTCCATTTCCAACCTTGATTCTCCAATTCAGAAGCATCTTAGGGGCCGATCTTTGAGGTCTAAAAATGGAGGGTTACACTTACAAGCGTTACTAAGAGTTAGTAAGTTCTTGATTAAAAATGGTAACTAAATGACTATAGGAATAAGAGTTATTCTAGAATTAGTATTTAGTCAAGAATGTCTTGCTTCAATGAAGGAGTATTTGACTGCCCCTTGGTAGCATCTATTCTGACTCATTAAAGTATCGTTGGAAATAAATAATGAAATTTGTGTACATTACTACTTTTGCTAAAATTTGATTGGATTTAAAAACAATATATTGATCAGAATTTATTTATATTTTTAACATGTTGAATTTTTCTAAATTACTCACTTCTGATAAATTTAATGGTATTAATTTTTCAACATGGAATCAGATATAAACACAATACTAGTAGATGGTGATTTAACATTTGTTTTAACAGAGGGATATCATCCATCTCTCAACTCATCTACAAATGAAAGAGTTTGGAATGCATATTACATGTGTATTAAGGCAAATGAAAAGGCTCGAATTCATATCTTAGCAAATATATCTGATATACTAGCTAAGAAATTCGAGAACATGGTTTATGCTAAAGAAATCATGGATTCGTTATAGACATTATTTGGACAATTTGTCAGCAATGATATTCTCGAAGAAGTTTATAACCATGACATAAAGGATAGAACCTCTGTTAATGAACATGTTTTGGATATGTTAAAAGTAATAAACACGAATGTCATACATGAGGAAACCAAGAAAGCACAACAAAGTAAATATGATTTACTTGTTTGAGGACATGTTTAGTGGAAAATGATAAGTTAACCTGGATCTTAGATTTAGGTGCCACTAATCATTTACGCTTTTGCTCAGGAACTAGTTCCTGGAGGCAGCTTACAGAAAGCGAAACAACCTTTAAGGTAAGGACTGGGGAGGTTGTCTCAACTAAAAGATTAGGAGATATAAAGTTATTTATTGAAGATAGATTCATTTTACTTTAAAATGTTTATTACATTCCTGCCATAAGGAGGAATTTAATATCTATTTCATGTTTGCTAGAACAAAAGTATAATATCTCTTTTATAGATAATGAAGTGTTCACTATTTCAAAAGATATTAAAATATGTTCTGTAAAACTGGAAAATAACTTATATGTGTTAAAATTAACTGAGGTAAAAGCTGTTTGGAATGTAGAGATGTTGAAAACAGCTGAAACTTAGAATAAGGAACAAAAAGTTTCTCCTAATGCCTACATTTGACACTTAAGACTTGGCCACATTAATCTCAATAGGATTGGGAGGTTGGTTAAGAGTGGAGTCCTAAATCAGTTAGAAGACAACTCTCTATCACCATGTGAATCTTATCTTAAGGGTAAAATGACCAAAAGATCTTTTACGAAAAAAGGTCTTATAGCCAAAGAACCCTTAGAGCTCGTACATTCAAACCTCTATGGTCTGATGAATATCAGAGCACGAGGAGGGTATGAATATTTCATTAGTTTTATTAATGATTATTCTAGATATGACTATATTTACCTAATACATTATAAGTCCGAAACCCTTGAAAAGTTCAAGGAATCTAAGGCAGAGGTTGAGAACCAATTAGGTAAAAACATTAAAATACTTCGATCAATCGAGGTGGTGTGTATATGGACTTAAAATTTCAAGACTATGTGATAGAAGACGAAATTCAGTCTCAACTCATAGCACCCAGTACACCTAAAAAGAATGGGGTGGTGGAAAGGAGAAATATAGCCATTTTGGACATGGTTTGTTCGATGATGAGTTATGCTCGATTGCTTAATTCTTTTTGGGGACATCAGTAGAGACTGTTGTGCATATTTTGAACATGGTTCCCTCGAAAAGTATTTCAGAAACACCTTATGAGTTATGGAGAGGACGTAAAAGTAGTTTACGTCACTTCAAGATTTGGGAATGTCCAACACATATACTGGTATAGAACACAAAGAAACTGGAACATCATTCAAAAGTATGCCTATTTGTAAGCTACCCCAAAGAGACAAAAAGTGGTCTATTTTATGATTCTCAAGATGAAAAAGTATTTGTATCGACAAATGTAACATTCTTAGAGGAAGACCACATAAAAAATCATCAACCTCGCAGTAAGCTAGTATTAAGTGAAATATCCACAGAAGCTATAGATAAATCAATAAGGGTTGTTGATCGACCTGGTCCTTCAACAAAACTTGTTGATAGAACTGGTACTTCACATCCTTCTCAACAATTGAGAGTGCCTCAACGTAGTGGGAGGGTCGTTCAATAGCCTGACCGTTACATGGGTTTGATAGAAACTAAGGTCGTCATACCTAATGATGGCTTAGAGGATCTATTAACCTTTAAACAGGCAATGGAAGATGTGGATAGTAACCAATAGATAAAAGCCATGGACATCGAAATGGAGTCTATGTACTTCAATTAAGTCTGGCAACTTGTAGATCAACTAGAAGAAGTAAAACCTATTGGTTACAAATGGATCTATAAGAGAAAATGAGACCAAATTGGTAAAGTATCAACCTACAAAGCTAGACTCGTGGCAAAAGGATTTACCCAAAGAGAAGGGGTGGACTATGAAAAACCTTCTCTCCGATTGCCATGATCAAGTCAATTAGAATACTTTTATCCATTGCTGCCTTTTATGATTATGAAATATGGGAAGTGTTGGGATTGGTGTCCTAATTCTCCCGGAGTCTCGTTGTTTTGTAAAGATACACATTGTTCAATGGATAAAATAATTGTTATTTAATTCTGGCATTTACTCATATCCAATAAACAAAGCTCCTTGGTTATCTTATGTGAACTTAAGCATGTATATGTGATATACAAGTGGATCATGCCTTAAGTGATAACCTAAATCGATCTATAGTATAAGGATTAAGTTGGGATACCTGATCCTGGTAACACTACAGATACGGCTTGCTTAGTAGAGGTTTGCAAGTATTGTAAACTACTACGATGGTAGATCCTAATCATTCATGTGGAGACGTGGAGCGAGGGTGTCCTATACAAAGAGTTTGTATAAGACCTGGACCACAAGATGAATAGACTCTGTATATAACGTCGTTGATACTAGAGACTTACATTTCACCTAAATGACCATAGGTGACACGACCTCAATCCTGAGTGTTTTGGGAACTCCTTCCTTTGAGCGCGGTCCTTTGATTAGTATGGGTGAGAGTGG